>NW_017275663.1:71081-91440 GCF_001594065.2 Cyphomyrmex costatus
TTTAACTAATGACATTTTATATTTACTAACACCTTTATATTTTAACGAATGTTGGCTCGTAGCCCTGTTGTTTAATTATTTTTTAAATTTATTGAGCTTTGTTACAAACATATATACTAATAAAATGAATTAAACTAAAAAAAATTAATTAATTAATTTAAATAAACAAAATAAAATAATTAATTAAATTTAAAAATAAAGAAAATAAAATTGATTAATTAGTTAAATTAATTAAATTAAAAGAAAGAGAGGAGAGAGGGGGGAAGAGGGGAGGGGAGGGGAGAAAGGAGGGAGAGGGGGGGAGAGAGACGCCGACGACGACTGTTTATATATAATATATTTGTATACATTGAATTTTACATACTATCTTGTATGACAACGAAAATAACTGAAGATAGCATCACATATACATATATCGATATCACTCAATTTTGAAGTTGCGCTAATTGAATACATACAATAGTATGTAGTATAAGTGCAAAGAAAAAGAAAAGGAGACATTATAACATTAAGATTACGAGTAAGTACGATATAATATTAATACTTTTAATATGTATAACTTATTTACTAAAGTTTATTTGTAAGTGTTGTTATCGTAGGTATTTATTACATAAAAATAAGAGAAGAATAGCATATACAGAATAAAAGTGAGAGAAAAAGAAAAAAATTTTGAAGAGAAATTTTGTATTTTATTAAAAAAAGAATAAAGAAGGACAGACTACAAAGCAACAAAGGAATTAATAGCTTTCAAAGTATATAATTTTTTTGTTAAAGTATAAGAGGGTATTTGCGTTTCTGTTACTGCTTTTTCTGTAAAGTAACTTCCCAGTAATCGTAAAAGGATTGAAATACTACGATAATAAGATAGCACGATATAATATTAATATTTTTTAATATGTATAACTTGTAATTAAAGTTTAAAAAGTAAATTTACAAAAAGTAATGAAATCTCTAAAAAAAACCTTTTTATAAAAAAAGAAAAAATATACGCCAAATGAATAAAAAAGGCATTGAATTCTTCTCAATCAAAAATCGGATATGAAATAAATGTAATTAACCAAGTATTTCATTACGCAAAATACATAAGATAGATCAAAAGTGGTTAAAATTGTCAACTGGATTATAGTGAAGAAAAAACTTGGCGTGCCTGGGTCGCATTAATTATACTTCAGTAAAGACATTATTCCGACATAGTATTTGCATTACAATTAAATTAAAATATAAAAATAATAGACATATGTATATAATATATAAGTATGTATACGATATAGCTTGAGGGACATGAAAATATATTCACAAATAATAGATGTGATGTGAATTATGGAGAAATAATATTTATATATATAATATATCTGCAGAATATTGCGATAGAATCATACTGGTTCTAGAATATTGCGTTTGCGATCCTGGCACGCCAAGTTTTTTCTTCACTATAATCCAGTTGACAATTTTAACAACTTTCGGTCTATCTTATGTGGTTTGTGTAATAAAATACTTGGTTAATTACATTTATTTCATGTCCAATTTTTGATTAAGAAGAATTAAATGCCTTTTTTACGCATTTAGCGTATATTTTTTCTTTTTTAAAAAGATTTTGTTAGGGTTTGTTTTGTTTGATATTTTCTTTTATTCATAAAATTTCTTATAACTCTTTTTCAATAAATGAAAAGTGTGACATAAAAAACAGTAAAGTACAAAAAATTAAAATTACAAACAACACACACACACACACACACACACACACACACGAGCTATTTTAAATAATATTTATTTCAGAAGAGGACAAAAAATCTATTTTTCACATTTTTGCTTTGCACATCATAAATTATTTTACTGCACGATGTTTTAGAGCTTTTATCATGTACTGTTGTCAATGTAGAGGAATGTGATATTTGCAGTTTTTTAAAACTTGAAATTGTAAGAACAAATAAAATAAACTTTTTTTAAAGATAAAAAAACGTAATTTGAAAAATTTATTATGAAAATGCATTTGCATGACGTTGTTTAACGTAAATATCAAAACAACTCGTGGCACAAATATGAGATGTGCAAATTATGTTGGAGAAGTCTTGAAAATTTTTCGTGGCAAGGTCATTATTTTTTTTCTTTAGTGCATCAAACATTCAACAATCAATTACCAATGACGCATTAGAGCCTGACCTCGACGATAAAATATTGCGCATCACCATCAGTTAGCCTTTCACATTTAACTTCTATACTAATTACGAATGCAAGTGTAAACTTAAATGAGTTTTTCAATGTCTTTAAAAAAAAAAAATAATATATCGTCAAATATAATATTAACAATTATAATTAATTATGATCATTTTATGTTAAATAAAATAGCAAATTTACAAAAAGATTTATTACTATAAAATGCAAAGTTAGGATAATTATTTTGTAAAAATAACTAGTTACAGTTACAATTTTTTGTTTCAAAGGTAACTTGATGTTACAAGTTACCGAATCTAAAAAGTAACGAGTTATAATTATAGTTTACTCAAAAAAATTAATTTTTTATTGACTTTGCAGTTATTTTTTTTTATTACAGAACAACTTCAACAATATCATTTTGATACCAATAAAGAAAAGGTTGATTTATGTTTTTCACATGTTAAACAACTTAAAAGTGTCAAGAAATATATAAAAAATCTAGAAATACATAAAAAAAAAACATACGGCAGTAACATGTAAGCGAATTAGCTAATTACCGTAGAAAATGTAAGATAGTAACTTTACATTTTTTATTGAAATTATCCGTTTCCTTACTGCTTATCTCTTATTGCCTTACAATATTCCTATAGACAATTCGCTCTTACGGATCATATATGTATAATGAAAGTATAATATGGCGTAGAAGTTAAAAAAAGTAGTAAGAAATTGACCAATTACAATCGATTATTCTCCTTATATTCGAGTGTGATTGATTAATTTCTTACGGCTTACAATTTACTACACATCATATTACTTCTATTATAGACGGCTCTTTACAGATAAAAAGCCAGTAAATATTGACAAACAGGATTAAATTGCAAACGCCGCTATTATTATTATACAGATAATTTACTGAAAAGAAATAAAGAACCAATGGACGTTAACACAATAAGCAAAATTTAAATAACTGTTAGTAATCTTCTGAACGCACAATCTTCTATGAAATCAGTAGCAACAATAGTGCAATTATTCTCTAGTTTAATACTCCTTTAATTACATCATGCTTTTATTTGATTGGACAATAGTAATTTATTCTATACGATTTTAATTAGTTTAGTCACTATAATGTTACGTAATCAGATTTTAGTCTACGCTTTAGATGATGAAATAATTCAAGGCCACTTTTATCTAGTTCGCGACTATCTATTCGTATAGACGAGGTCTGTTATGGTGTTGAGAGACTAGACAATTTTGACCGTCTGGGACCTCTAACGGTATCGTTAAAAGATGCGTCACGAATTGAATACCAATACTACTTCTTTTTGGATATTTCAACTAACGTACATTCCATCCATTATATTATTTCGTTCCAATCATACCTATCCTTTTCTTTTTCCGTGATCGTTTCTTTTATTCAGGTTTTTTTTTACTATAAACAAGTAAGAAAATTTCAAAATTAAGTGATAATTAATATTTAGACGAATGTGTAACGTTATATTGATTGCTTGTCAACTATTTAATAATATTAAACAAGAGTTTTTTTCTAGGATCGTAAATGTGAAAATATAACAAGAAGGGAAAAAAGCTTTTAACAATCAATCTGGATTCTAAGTGCTTAAATAATACTATGTGAATTTATATTAAAAATCAGTTTGAAAATCGGCACTAACTGTTTATGTATAGCACTGATAAACTTCAAATAAAGCGAAACTGAATAAAAACTTGATGTGCAATTAAAAACTCCCTAAATCGAGTTTTATGATAATCAAATTATTTTTCTGAAATTCCATCCACCATTATATTAAATTTGTCATTTTTAATTTTTTATTTTTGATCTCAGATCCGAATAAAGTATTATCAATAAATTATCCCATATGCTAAATTTGATAAAAATTGAGCGAGTAGGTTATTATAAAATAACAGAATAATCCAAAAAAGAGTCACTGCCGGTCCACCAAGGATAAAACTTTCAAATCAATATGTAATAATCAGATAAAATATTCGATGTTAATTATTCATGTATGTTCGAGAAAGACAATTAAGGCACTGTGTGTATATATAGTTGCTATAAAATGAAAATTATATTGAACTACGAAACAACATATGTATATGTATGTATTCGGTTGTCATTGTCTAGAAAATATTCGTCTATAAACGTCCTCCATTCGTCGTGACCGTCTGCAACCTCTAACGGTGTTAACAAAAAAACCAGACGCCAAGCGACGAATGTCCTTGAGTGCTTAGTACTTGAATGTCCGCTAGAAGCGGCGGTATGATCACGACCCAATACGAATTCGTATAGTCTACTCTACGTATACGACTATCCTACGCAAAACACGTGCAGATTTATAAGTACCTATATGTGTCTATATGTGGTCGTCATATTTGCCAATTTTTTGTAGCCTGTTCACTACATTTCGGAACGATCAGTCCTCATTACAAAGACACGGATCGGAAATTTAATTACTTTCGTAATTACTTAATTAATTAAATTAACATTGACTAACATTAAGTACTTATTTATCAAATGCTGTCTAATTTTGATTATGTTTCGTATTAACGACATTATTATAATTATGTTCTCATACGTTTCCATTTTTTATTTTTATAAATTACAATGTTAATTTGCACGCGTACTAATTATACAATTTTTTCGAAAAAACAATATACATAAACATTGATCAATATGTTCTTGCAATTCTATCTAGTAAGTAATAATCGGCTGATCGGCAAAGGTTAAAAGCCACACATATGGAACACAACAGTTGGCCAAAACCCATCTATGTGATATTATCTGTTTCGCAACACGTTCCGTTAGTCTACAAATATATGTAAATAAAAACGATAGATGTACTAATCTTTAAAAAAAGATGACTTTTTCAATAATTTTTTAAAATTTTATGCTCTATATTGCTAAAGTGATATTCTAGGAAGAAACAAGTTAGGACCGGTGAAGAGAGAGAGCGGAAGAAAAGCTTCCTAATTTTCTTCAATAAAATTTCTCAAGCTTAAAAACAGAGATTTTATATCAAACTTTTTAAAAGAAAAAGAAAAAGAAATTTTTTTGTTACTATTTGTACGCACTTTGAATAAAACTTTCGCATATATGTAGCTTTATACATTTAGAGATGACAGCTCAATCTAGAACAGGTGATTATATAATCTACAAACGTATCATAGCGTAGGTTTCGTTGGAACAACTTAGAGGACAAGCGCTCGCCAACAATAAATAAGCGTGAGACGGTCGTACATACATAGATACATTGTTCGCTCCGTGTTTCGGCGCGTATTTTCGACTGCCATCCGCGAGTACCGAGTCAGGGCCTCGCAATGATACCTGCTCGCTTTGGCTAACGTGACGACCGGTGTGTGTAGCGATCTAACAGAAAAGGAATGGAGAGACGCAGCGCAAGATCAATGCCCCTTGGGTCAGGTTCAGTACCCTTTGGCACAAGGCACTCGGAGAACGACGTAACCGGCATGCATCTGCGCGCGTATAGGTGTATACGCGTACACGCGAACACCTACTTGCATGCGAAATAGCTTTTTCGCAACGTGATAGATAAAAAACTGAACGAGATGTTCCCTTCTTCTCTCCCCCTCTACTCCCCCGCCCGCCCCTCCGGCCGTCCTCTTCTTGCGCGCGTTTCGTAAATTAGGATAACCCTTGCGCGCATCTACTGCAACTAAATCTCCCGTATCCTGCGCGAGGCATTTTCGAACATCACCGAAAAATCATGTCTGTCTTGCGCGTCACGTTTCAAGATATTCCGAATTAAGAGAGTCTATTACGTGGCCAACATCGACGCTAAATATAAATAATTATATATGAAAAAATAAGACTCCTCAGAAAGAAATCGTAAATTAAAAGATAAGTCCTTGCGAGACGATACTTAATAGAGAATTAATTTACGGAAACGTAGAGTATGCGGACAGATAATCGCTAAAGATTCAATTTTCTTTGTTCAAAATGTCAAATAATTCAAATTTATTTATATTAGGGGAAGTCACCGATACTGACATATAAGTTTCCTAAACTGACACCTCCTTATTTCTCAAAAATTAACCTTTGCATCTTACTAATAAAAACGTGATCTATTTAGTTAAGAATTAAACAAATACAAACTCATAATTTATATATTTGTGGTTTATTTTTATACTAAATTAGTTAAAAACGAATTCTATGAATCCGAGAAGAAAATTTTTACGATATTTTTTTGCAAATTGCATAATTTAAATAATAGTGACTGTATTATTGATAATATTATGTCATTTTAAATGCTTATAGTTTCACAAATTAGTTTCCTTTTATAGAATAGGATATATCTTTATCCTATAGAATAGGAATATAGGCATTGCTGTCTATATCAGTTTTGGAGCCCATTTTGTCAGACCTTCATATTACGAAAAACTTAATTATTGTAAAATTGCAAACAGTATTATAAAAACTGCTTATACTATCTGATAGAAGACACTTTTTAATTTGTACTTATATTTTTTAAATTGTATTTTACTATTTTTACTCTTAGTTTAAGAAATATTAGATATCTAAAAACAAAGTGGTATGTCGGTATCGGTAATTTTCCTCTATATATATCTATACATTTGGATTATTCTTATTAAGCTTATATTTATTATTCATTTCCTTTTATTTGCGGATTATATATGTATATATCATTTTAGTCTTTAAAATTAAGGAATTAACATAAATACTTTTTGAAGAACACATAAATTAAATGAGTCTTACAGACCCAGCGTCAGTAGGTTAGAATTACAGATTTTAGTTCCAGAGAATTAAATCTTTTGTAAATGTTAAATAATAATCAACAAAGAAGAAAATATTCTTTTTTGCTGTTTCTTACGTGCAAATGTATGCAATTTCAGTTGGTGAATGGCCTAGACGTACCTCGATACATGTACGAGACGGAGGTTATGGAGGACGTTACGACGGCAGCGGCCGTGATGGAATACACCATGACTTCCGGTAATCATACCAGCAAGAACACAAACGGGAACATCATCACCCTTACGCTCAAGAACAATCATCTTATCGTAGAAACAGAGGAACGTGCGGTACGTATGTCATCATAGGAAATTTTCGTCATGTTATTGCTGTAACGTGATAGGATTTTCAAACGTGCAAAAGGCTAAGTGTGAAGTGATCATTTGAAAAAAATTAAAACGAAACGAAAAAGAATTAGAATGAAAGAAACGAGTAAGGCGCAAAATAAAAAATATTTGCAAAATTATAAAAATTACCTAAATTGTATTGCGTTTATTCTCATTTCAACCAAAGCAATATTGTCATTATTTCTAAAACAATAAAAACTAAAATTTTAAAATTTTACTGTTTATTTCTGAATATCGTATTAGTGATATTTATTTTAAAAAAATCAAGGGCACGCACTGATGAAATGCGTACACCTATAAATAATGTATCTCAACAAATTTACATTGATATTTAATCTTTAAATAGATAAGTGCTTAGAGAACATCTCAAATAATTTTATTTTTATATTTATATTTTTTAACGGTATGCATAGAGTTAAATTTGTATCCGGGTTCGACTCCTGGCCGAGGTAATATTTTTCGCAATAAGAAGAATTATTATTTTCAGATTTTAATGTAGTTTAACATCGATATAGATGCCAAAAGAGCATCAATTAATTATTAATTTGTTTTAATTCGTGATAGTACCGCGGTAGTTTATTAGAGTTGCGTTTCAAGACCGACGATTGTTCGGCGCGCAGTTTGGGGGGATTACGTATATTAGTAAATACATAAATTCACGCGAAATTATATATAAGCGATTAAAGATCCAAGCTAGACTATTATAGGCTTCGTATTCGTATTAGTTATGTTCTTACATTAACGGCCTTTAGTATTGAATATTGTTAAATTTGTATTATTGATATTTTTATAACATAGAAGAATATAAAAATAATTAACTGTAAGACTTTTTTTATATAACGAGCCTTATTTCTTTTTTTATTAATTTGTTCTTTTATATTTTTTTATTCTTTTCTTTTTTTTAGAACAAAGTTTTTAAGACAACTATCCGTAGAGTGCTGTAGCTATCTCTCTATTTAAAGATCAATGTGTCACAAATTGAAAATATTATTGAAAACTACTGCTACAAAACGAAAATAACTTATATATAAATCCTTTTCTTTTCTTCCACGTTTATTCTAAACAACACGAGACAAGCAAAACTCGTCGGCGGATTTGCAATAATCAGGTCAGACTGGCTCGTTCTGGCTGTAGGGAGTAGATTCGTAATTATCGAACTTGGCCGACCCTGGTAAGGTCGGAGGTTACCACCGAGCAATTTTGCCCCCACCTATCGTCCTACTTACGGTCTCGTCTTCTTCGTGGAGGCTCGTTTGCGCCGAAGATTCTCGAAATTTATCCGTCGAAATACTTGCCTCTACCGACACCTACGTTTCCTCTTCCTCTCTGACCGCAGCTCATTCCCTCCCCCTTTCTTCCTCTCCCCCTTTTTCTATCGTCTGTCTCGTACGCTTCCTCATTTTCCACCTCGATCTCTCTAAATGTTATACACTCGCTCTGCTTCAATCCATTCTTCTCGCATGTATACGTACCTATATATAATAAAATGCTCCAACTTTCGAACAAGGAAAAGGCGTGGAGTTTATTCGTATAGGGCTTGTACTAAAAAAAAAGAAAAAATTAATGAACTGAGCAGATTTATACGAATTCTCGTGAATTGGAATATTTGGCCAGAATAATGAACTTTGAATTTAATCGAATATTATCCTGCCTTAAAAATTTGTATCACGCAAATTTTTAAGGCAGGATAATATTCGATTAAATTCAAACAACGTTATATCGAATGTTTATTTTTTTCCCAACTATTGTTTCTTACTATTGAACAATTACTCGATGTTAAGTAACCAATGTTTATTGCATCTATTATTTTTGCTTATATTATATATAAATACGTATCTCATAGGCTGATATATTTATATAGTTGGTTCGGGTCATAATGACTCGAATATTTTTTAGTCACTTTCGTAATGTCAGCTATAGTTTTAGAAAACTAATAGCTTTAATGAAGTAATAATCTTTTAGTACATATAGCTAGTCTTATAAAATGAATCACTAAGACTTCAGCTACTGGGAGGTTAATTAAAACTCAGCAAGTATGCAACAAAGTATAGATGTTTTTAAAAACGTCTTGGTTTATTATGATCCAGCTCTCTCTCTTTTGATCCACGTCGGATTAAAATTATATTTATATTAAACAATTTGTGAAAATTCAAACGTTGTAAATCAATTATTATTAAAACTGATATAATACACTATATTAATTGTTTGTTAAAAATGAAAGAATATGCACTACTTTACATAATTTAAATATTTTATAATAATTTTTAACAAAGGAGTATCTGTAAAAAATGTTACATTTCATAATTTGTGTATTATATTTTACTACATTTACTTCCAGGTAACGACAGAGGATAACAAATCTACTTCAAAATACAAGGACAGCGGGTGTTCATTTGTGGTGGAAATACAACCAGATTATAACAAGGAAGAGACAGAGGGTAACAAAGGGTCGACCGATGATGTGACCACCGGTGTTACCGATCAACAGGCTCTAGTGCATAGAGAAGAAATACCAGACGATAGATTCTCAGGTGGATCATTCAGTCTCGTGATGACATAACACCTCGTTTTTGTGATTTATCTTCTATTTTGTCGTTTCTTACATAGGTTTCGAAAATACACGACTGTTTGGGAGCACCAATACCGGTCTGTCACAGTCAGATCTTTCGATATCTAGTCAAGGATCGGCCAACCCGAGTTACCGTTACGGTAATCAGGTCGAATACGATTCCGGCCACCTTGGTTATCCTATGTATGGTGGTAATTACGAGTCCGATGTATTGTCACGGAAACTGGAGGGACGATCAAAATGGGTGGAATTTGATAAATCACCGGATATAGAAAAAATACTGTTAGACGATTCCAGAAATTTTACCAGTGAGGAGGAGGAGGAGGAAGAGAATAAAAGTGTAAGTAAATAGAGAGATAAGTCGATTTATCCGAACTCTTCTTTTTGTGTGTATTCATTTCATTTTATTAATTTTTATATAAAATAAAAGAGTCCCCCTCTCGACAGCTAATAAAACTTATTCTTTCAACCATGAATTATATATTCAATATATCATGAATTTTTTTCTATATATATTGAAACAAAAGTATAAATTATTATTTATAGTTTCAACAATATTGTGTGTATACAAACACAAGATGTGTTTCCTATTTTAATTTATCCAGGCAAACATCATGAAAAATATGGAAAATATAGAAAAATGTTTCAGATGAAAATGGAACAGTTTCAAGGGACACATATGTATATTTTATCATGTTTATTTTTACTAGGCACTAGAAAGATATGAAGACCACCCCTACTTTTTAAAAATGGAATTATGTGATTTTTTTATGTATAATATATTTCCTCTATAATTATTCTTTATATAAGTATAATAAAGTTATTATAGAAAATTTAATGGTTTACGAGATATTTATATGTATATATACTTTATTCTAGCACGAATTAACATGAAACATTAAATATCTTGTAAACTATTATTTTGTATTCATATTCATATATCTTAATATTTTTATGAACAGAATAATGAGATGAATTAACTGGTGAAAACACACGTGCGTTGCTTATTTTATAAAATAATTCATTTTGCATACATATTTTCTTTAAAGCAACATGAGCTATGTATGTGTGCGCGCGCGCGCGGGTGTGGTATATGTATAATATAATAGGAAAAGATCTTTATAATATAGAAAGGGTTTATTTCTTTTCAGCCACAATTCTTCGGAAAATCAAAAAATATGTCATCTCTACAAGACGTTGAGGCCGCGATAATACGAGAAGATTCGTTGGAGATTGACAATTTCCCAGATGTCGTACAATCGAATCCGAATCTTCAAATGAATGGCACAACACCCAATAAGCTCGAAATTATGGAACAGAAAGCTCTGAACAACGACTTTGCTAGCAAGATAGAAAACAACAAGCCCGTGATAACCGGTGTGCTGCTGAAGGATGATGTTCAAGAGGATGCGTTCCAGGAGCAGCAACGTAAATTGGGTAATGGCACGCTGACTCCGGAACACAAGGGGGACAAGACGACGACACGCAAGCCGGAAGGTAGCGTGTTCGTGCCGAGTCACAAACGAGCGGGCAGCATCCCGCCGCGACTGATCGAGGAGACGCTCGAAATGGATCGCAAAAAGTCGCTGGACATCTACAACAAGTACAGTCAAATCAAAACGAGTACCAGAGGTATGTTGCCAAGCTTGAGTCCAAAATTCGAGCTGCTGCAGAATGAGGTGAGTCCGATCGAGGAGAAAGAGAGTTAATGCGACGCCAGGAAGATTCTCCCATCTGATTCCCCTCAGCGTTATCATCGTCAGTTTTCCGACTGCGTCGTTGGGAGAGCAACGTTCTCTGGATAAATTGCAACGAAAGATACTGTAGTCAGGGATTATTGAAAAAAAAAATGCAGCGAACACACGGTTAATGGTATACTAATGGTGTAGAAATATAATTATATGTTATTTGGTTAATGCGGTATACTCTCTAATGGTGTAGGAATATAATTATGTTAATTGGTTAACAAACATGTATAACGGATAGTTGGCATCGCAATATAATCGATGTTTACCACTATCTATATTTCAGTAACCCTTACAGAAATTTAACACTAATACTGGCCAATTAATTACTTATTTTCAGTATTAAAAGAACAGTACTTTTAATACTGAAAATAAGTGATTAATTGGCCAGTAGTAGTGTTAAATTTTTGTAAGGGAAATGACAACGATTTCTCAGATTCGAATAAATAATTACCTTTACAAGTAACTACGCAAATTCTATGCAACGAGGATGCAACGTAAAACGTTAAAGGTTTAACGAAAGCAATTTAATCAAAAAAGGAAAATATGTGGTCACTGTAAGGACATTCCATATATGATTGCAATTAAAATATTTTTCTTTTATGAATATATCTATAACGAGAAATATAGTATATGATATACATTGGCAGCTGCGTTTTTTAATTATTTAGTAAATCGCTAATTTTGTCGTATATACGATAATTTGGAATACGAGAAAATTTTGATATAGACCATGCTATTTAGTTCAAGCTGAATAGAGAACTTTTAACAACCAAAACAAACGAGCGATAATTAGTATTAAGTATAACGTATGCTGATCATGAGCTAATCAAAAAAGCGTTGCAAATACGAAATCTTTTTTTTTTCATCGTAATCTTACGTAGATGTAACAATTCATCAATCAACTTGTGATAGTGACATAGTCATATATTTCGTGAAATTAACATTTATGATATTTAGAAAATACATACATGACATTCGGCTTTGTTCTAATTTTCTTTATTAAGGATTTTCATTCTTAAAATATAAAAAAATTGCTTATAAATTAATATTATAAATCAAATAATTAAATATTATAAAATATTAGTTAATATTTTTTAAAATCCTGACAATTGTTTGATGATTCTAATGAGAATTTGTGAATAATAGAAAAATCAGTTCCTCTTAAAATTCATGTAGTTTCAATGCCTTAAAAATGCTAATAAATCAAATAAAATTTATTTCACGTAGACATGTAGTTAAAATTCTCACATTGGGTCACAATTTGTAGCTGCTATGGATTCATTAACATTTTCTAGAATAAGTCACTCGCTATCATAACGGTATTACACGTTGTAGTAATCGTAAATTCCCTAGAATGTAAGACATTAACAATTTCTGAACATCTCCATATTTAGTAGACAAATCAGTGTATACATCTACACATTGAATGTATATATCCATATATACATATAATGAGATTCACGCGTCACATAAAAATACATACACGTTACGTTGCACACATATATACATTCAAACGCGCACACGTTATGTTAAAAATTTTTTATTAGCTTCATAGACATATTTCAGGATGTCGATCGACGCTTAAAACCTAACGATCATGTGGATTCTAGTGCCAAAATAGTTTAAGACGAATCGACCTATTGTGTCGACGAATGTTTATCTATAATATGTATAACTATATTGACTGGAAAACATTACGTTATTGATATTGCAAATTTTATATGATTACGTTAAATGAATATAAACGTTATCGAATGTTGGCTTTGCGATGTTTTGTCGTAAATTATCACGAATGTAAAATTGAATGTCCTTAACCTGTATATACCCAGAAAATACTCCTCTTGAATATCTTCCCAATTTTCGCAAATACTATTCCTACTACCGTCCTATATCTACATACTTTGCTCTGTGAGAAAATCAAAACAATTTATTTCAATATGCGGAAAGTCTGGACATCGCTAAGCGGGAGCAGTGTAGAATATTGCAACGATGGGTATAAATGGGTCAAGACGTTACAAAGTTTTTCTATTCATAATTAAATGTTTAATCATTCTTCAGATACGACAAAACTTTGTCAACCAGGATCATGTTCGAAGCGCTTAGCCGATGCAGCAATATATTGAAAAATTATACAGAAATGTAGTATCGCTGTGAGTTTTGATAACCCCTCCTACTAATTATGCGAACAACGTATCTTGGTATTTAAATAACGCGTGATTCTTAGCATACGATTATCTTTATTTTTCTGCGAATTGGAAACATTGTTCTTCATTTTCATCATTTATTGATTATTGATATTTCTTATCCACGCCTTGCATGAGACAAATGCAATTTTGAAGCAAGTCTTCGAACGTGATCATTATTGTATGCTGGAGAGAGGAAGCTTTTATTTCTCTAAATATTTAAAATTCTATTGCGATATACTATAATTGCCGATAGAGCATGATTTTAGAAAAAGGATATTATTATAGATTTAGACACAAACTACGTATTATAATGGTAAAAGTAAAAATCGTCCGAATACATAATGCAAAATTGAGATGGTAAACGAAATAGATAATGACGATAGTGATTGATATAATTGCGAGTTATGCCTCTGTAAGATTATCTTATTACTGTTAAATGTGTGTTAAAGATTTGCTTGTTGTTTAAAAATGTGGAACATGAGCTTCCACACAATCGAAATGATACAATTATACGATTGTCTGTACAAATTTTATGTCTACAGGATGTTCATTTGAAAACTTTCCAGCTGATTATCTCAAAAAATATAAAAAATATAAAAACAAGTTAAAACACGTGTTCCATGATTTCGAGGGGAAAAGAAAACGGCACTTTCAATTTTTTATTTGGAGGGTGTTTTCAACGTAATTAAAAAGTCAAATTTGTTTTTTTTTATGGAAATGTATATTTTTTATTACAGGATTTTATTCTACGTAAAAAAAACGAGTAACTTCTGTAGGAAACATTTTTTTGTTCGATCACTATAATTTTTAGGAGATATTTAAGAAAATAGCAAAACATAGCTACTGCATAAAATTTTATCATTTATTATAACAAATGTTCAAAATGTTCTCGTTATTTGCTAAACAATAATAAAGGCGATTCTGGAATTCTGAACGAACATTTTAGAAAATATTTGCTGGAATAACTCTACATTCCTAATATACAATTCTTTGACGTAAATCGTTGATATTTTCCGGTGGAGTTTTATAAATAACGGATTTTAAGTGTCCCCGTAAGAAAAAGTCGAGTGGAGTTAGATCAGGAGATCTTGGTGGCCACTCGACTTTTTCTTATGGGAACACTTAAAATCCGTTGTTTATAAAACTCCACCGGAAAATATTAAGCAAATACTTTTCAAAATGTTCATTTAGAATTTCAGAATCGCCTTTATTATTGTTTAGCAAACAACGGAGAACATTTTGAACATTTGTTATAATAAATAATGAAATTTTATGCAGTAACTATGCCTTGCTATTTTCTTAAATATCTCCTAAAATAGTGATCGAACAAAAAAATGTTTCCTACAGAAGTTACTTGTTTTTTTACGTAAAATAAGATCCTGTAATAAGAAATATACATTTCCATTAAAAAAAAAACAAATTTGACCTTCAAATTACGTTGAAAACGTCCTCCAAATAAAAAATTGAGAGAGCCATTCTCTTTCCCCCTCGAAATCATGGAACACGTGTTTTAACTTTTTTTGTATCTTTTATGTTTTCCGAGATAATCAGCTGGAAAGTTTTCAAATGAACACCCTGTATACAAATTTTAAAGAAAACATACTTATATTAATATAACATATAGTTTTGATTTTATAAATTGGAGTTATATATGCTTATATATTCTATATATGTATAATTGTATTTTGTTCTCTATTTATATATTATTAATTATAAATATATAAAGACTGTTCTTTTTTTCATTCATTATTAAATATGTGATTGCATTACAAATTCCTTAATACATCTCCATTTAAATAAACTAGCCTACTATTAGACTTTTATACAGGATGATTTATGTAATCATGATTGGGTTGCAGCTCTTATTAATTACAGATGATTAAATTCATATAAAGCAAACGTATAACACATACAACATATAAAAACTATTACAAAATTGTATATGTTTTTTTAAAAGCAACAATGTGTTTTCTTTGCAATTGATTAATTAATTTTATTATTGTTTATAAATATACAAGATGTTTTCCTCGAAATAAAATAAGTCCCACTTAAATATTTTTTGGAATAATAAATAGTTTAGAGTTTAAGAAATAATTGCTTGAGTCCGAAACTTCAAATGGAGTAACCTGTATTAAGATGAAGTAATTAAAAAAATTAATATTTTACAGGAAATATTTTATTTCTCAACAATATTAATTAAAACAATATTTTTTAAGATGATAACTTTACAGTGAATACGCAACAAATCTGAGATAAAAATTCTAAATGGTCAAGCTGAATCTTTAGTGCTTAAATAATTCCGTATGAATTTATATACTCATAAAATCCTACAAATTGCGTACCGAATTTAATTTTCGGTTTTCAAACGCAATTCTAACAAAGCAGTAATATCACACATTAAATCTCTGTGTTTGATCCCTGACCAAGATAATACTTTTTGCAATAAAGTTATTTACAGATTTGATACTTATGATCATTATATTAAGTATATTAACATTTTAAGATATCTTCATAAGCATAATTTTATTAAATTTCTTGCCAATTTAATTTGCAACCATTTAAGGCTTTTATTTCAGATTACATTTTAATATTGAACGATATTAGAATAAAAGTATTTCGTAAATTATTAATTTTGTATATCTTAACATTTTTATATGCAAAATGTTTAATAATCAATTAATGTTAAAATACATATTATATATAATTCCATTTAAAAAATATAATTGCATTTTCGGTGCACACTTATAACAAACATAGATCTTGTTATATCATTCAATTTTTTTATAAGCTCTTTTCTTTCTTTATCGAAATAAGAACTGCAACTCGTCCCACTTACACGATTCATCCTATATATTAAAAATATGGAGATCTAATATAAAGATCCAATAGAAATATTATATTGATGATCATCAATTAAAATGAAAATCATATTATTAGATTAATTTTACACAAAATATACGCACAAGTTTTTTCTACAGGGCAAGAAAATATAACGTACGGTTTGTTTATGTTAAAGTACAGGATGACACTCGATTATAAAAATCTATATATTATTCGAGTTAAAGTGTTGAAGTAAATAAATTATTCTTTCTTATGTAATTAACAAATTCAAATTGGACTCGCTAAGACAACGCGTCCGTCCTCCTATGTAATGTATTCGCGAATTCACGAATGATTACGAAAATTCTTTCATGCGCAAATGAATCGGAAATTATAGTTTATGGAGTATTCTTATTAATTATTTTCTTTAAAAATATAATTTTAAATTCAACAATTTTGCACTAAAAACTTCATACAATTGTTTTTATAATAAGTTCACAATTTTGGGGGGATCATTTTTAGAGGAAATTGTCATAATATTTTTTTATTTAATTATGATTATTAAAGGCATCACGTTTACAAAAATTGATATTGCGCACGAGAGGGTTAGTGCACAAATTTTAATATAATGCATAAGGGAGAAATTAATAAGGAAATGGAAAGGAAGCATGAAGTTTTAACGTCCGGGGCTGTTTTAATATTTTATATATATAAGATGCGCAAATTACGTCAGAAAATACAATCTCCTACTAACATCTTTCCTTCCAACATAAATGACAAGTCGAAAGTAATACTAGTTATTGCGCTCATTACATGTATTGCAGAGGATTTTCCTTACAAATATTTATTTCTATCGCTAAGCTATTTCTTCATTGTATATGTCAACTTATTTTGCAAAAATAAACTATTAAGCACAAAGAAAGCATTTATTATCGTAATTATAAAGACCTTCTATTTCTTCTTGTGTATGATTATAAACATTACTAATGCATAAATCTATTTCTATTTCATTTCTCTAATTTGCTACAGCAATTATGTCATCAGAAGTATATCAGAAGTATTACGTTTTAACGAGAAACTTGATTTAATTACATGCTAAGACATCAAAATTTTTTAGTAAATTTTTTAGAGAACAAATGAACGAACTTTTTTTATTCATAAAAAGTCAATATTCTTTTCTGCAGTTTTTAACATTAATCCTTAATAAATCAACATTTGGAAGATTTTCTATTCATTGGAACCATAATCGGATATATTGATAAATACAATTATAAATACACTTTTTTCTTATATTTGGTACGCTATTATGTCAAATTGTTTACTTCAAAGTTTTTACAAAGTTATATACATGAGATTTATTGTATTTGTATACATACAATGTATACTCTATTTATATATCTAAAATTGTTAAAACAAGCATGAACATTTTCCTACCTAGCTATTTCACGAATAAAAAAAGATATGAAAAATAAAAAATTTGTTTCTTCCAAATATATTTCTCGAAAATTTTTATTTATTTCTCACCAAAATCTCAAATCCTATAATATAACGATAAATAATGTAACGAAATGGCATCAAACGATAAAACAATTTTTAAATATTATAAAGTTGCTTAGCGGAGAAGTTTATTAACCAGAGAATCATATGCATTATCATAATCAGGGAAGGAGGAGTGAAGTCATCGCAAATCTTTCTGCTATTTGGTTTATAATTACATATGTTCATGGAATAAATTTACTCGTCAAATGCTTCTCATTGTCAGTCCAATGCCCGCATAACATAACCACTTAATTAACTATTCACTTAACCTTTTCGATACGGCTTTATTTTTCGCCACTATGCCTCCATTGTACGAACAGTCGAATTGCGAATACGCTGCCACGGTACGAGACAACACAAACGTCACGGAAAAGAAACATAACAGTTAAATTTTACCGTGTAATGTAAAGTATTGGTGGAAAGAAATTATATTTTAACACGTTTTTTAATAATAAACATTAAAAAAATTGTTAAATTATAGTGCACGGTGAGCGTTCAACGCCGAACGGTTATAGTCATCGTTAGTACACAGCGAGCGTTTAACGTTGGACGATTATAGTCGAAAGAGTTAATTAAACGAGGCCAAGTATCTGACGCGTCCTTAACGCAAAGAGTTAAGACATTTCATTAGAGTTGCGTATTACATTTACACGTGAAAACATTTGCGTAAGAATGTTTTGTCGATTCCATTGTCATTTCTCATTGGGATATGTATGGGTGCGGTTCAGTTAATATATGCTTCAAAGCTTTTGATTGACCAATCAGAAGAAAGAATTTTACTAATTGACCAATCAAAGAACGTTTCGAAATATTTATAGAATCCAGTGAACCGTAACCTATACCGTTTGTTATTATCACCAAAAGCGAGAGAACAACAATTATGAAGTTCATAAAAATTATTTCGAGATAATCAAAGGATATCAGTATCGGCGATGCCACCGAAACATATTTGTCGATGGGTTATCCACGTGTAGATTAATTGTCGGATAAAGTATTGTTTCTTATTGTAGACGCATATGCGCGGAGGATAAGTATCGGGAAAAATGCGTGGGAGAAATTTCCTCTGATATAATTGCCACCAAGGCTGCATCATGTAATTTTTATTGAACAATCGATGACACAAGCGCGCTTATAAACCACTTTTTTATAACCTTGTAAAATCAATGATACTTTATTATTTAATGCCTGAGGATTGTAAGTCTAAATATATGATCAGCCACAGCGAATACCATTATTATTTATATATACGTACTTTTTGATAAGATTATCGATCATTTATTACCATCCTTTGATAAGATTATCGATCATTGTTCATAAATTACGCTCGAGTTTCTACATATCCATATAATAACTTTCAATGATAAATTAAATGATTGTTGGTTTTAATGATTTTATGATACGGCTGTAAAACAAGAGCTCGCGTATTCTCTCTGCAATAATTATTAATTTTATCATTGGAAAATCATCGTGTTGTTCCATTCGTTGTCCATAGCTTCTCATTAGTCTTCTCATCCTTACGTTTATATAAATCATTCTGAAATAGAAATTTCAAAAAGCTCATTTTCCCCAAACAGATACAGGAATGATTCACGCACTTTAATACGCGGAACTGATTACTTTTCACAATCCTATTTAGCCGTCTGCCGAATCTCTGGACAGTGATTTAACTGTATCGATACAGGAAAAGAGAGAGGACAATGTGGAAGGAGAGAGAAGGGTAGATAGAAATAGAAGGTACGAAGGCAAGCGGAAGGTGGATACGCGGACGGACGGTGCACGGATAGATAGACGGATAGATCAGAGCGAGAACAAGAGAGAATAATAGTCGAGTGGAATGACTGGAAATCAGGGGCAGTCTGATTGGTCTCCGTGCTGATGGGAGCGTCGTTGCATCCTATGCTCGGGTTGTGTACACGGCGTGCTAGGGGTTGCGGGGAGTCGAAGGCGGATGGAGCCGGGGGACGGGCGAAGGGATGGCGTGGAGACGGGCGAGTTTGAACGTCGGTACAGATACGGCATTATGAAAACACGAATGTACTTTTAAATCAATACCACCATCGCATTGTGGGAACCGGTGAGGGCGGTACGTTCGCAACCCGCGAATACGCGGGAGATGAGAGGGAGGGAGAAAGAGAGAGAGAAAAAGAGAAAGACAGAGAAGAGAGAGAGAGAGAGAGAGAGAGAGAGAGAGAGAGAGAGAGAGAGAGAGAGAG
>NW_017275663.1:91586-95433 GCF_001594065.2 Cyphomyrmex costatus
AGAGAGAGAGAGAGAGAGAGAGAGAGACCAACGGCGTTGCCGAGGGGGTCATAAGGGAAATAGAGGGACAGGATAGGATACAGGGAGGTTGTGATACCAAGGGGTAGGAGATCGGAGGATGGCTCCGTTATGCGAGAGGCACCGTCGTCGTGACCGCGCGCACACCGGTTACATTAAATTATGATAGTATCCGTAACGGTATGAATGCGTGCCTGCGAAATGTCTTTCCGCGTAGGAGTGGATAGGCAAGAAGATCGAGTACATGGTGAAAGTCTCGCAGACACGACAGCCGTTTTATTCCTGGCTTGTAATTCGATGTATATATTTTCAGAATTTTTTAACACCGTGTCACACTCTTAAATGTGGTGGCAGCATATTATGTATAATTTCAGAGAATATATTATCACGAAGGCTCACGTTTGTTAAAATTATTTACCAGTTTCAAATCTCATCGATTAAACATTTATAACATTAAATTAAGATCTTTTTAAACATATACACGCGTATTATATATATATATATATATATATATATATAATCTTGATTGCAATGAAATAGCATTTACCGTTTCTGGTTAGTTTCTCTAATTTCACTTTAACTAGGTGTATAATATGTACGTGTACATAACTCTGTTAATTATTATTTAACATCAAAATTATTGCCTTTGAGTTCATAAAGAATTTTAAATATCAGAAATTTCAGATAATTATCTTTACTATAGCACAAACAATAAAAATTGTAAAACGGTACGCGAAATAAAGAAAGAATATTTCGTGTAACGCGATATTACTAGATTTGTTAGAAAAGCAAAGAGTTAATACCACTTAACGCCAAACGCGAACGTTATTGAATAAAACTTTTTATTCCGCAGGCGTCAGATTTTTATTCTGTTATTCGCGCACGTGTAAAAAATTCCGTACGCAAACACCGTTTACATATCCGTGTGTGCGTGTGAACGTGGTGGCTAGCACGTGCATGATAGAAATTTTTACTCGCAACGAAGGAATGATGGAAGCATAGTCGACCACCTGTATGCTTTAACAGTGGATCGAACCGTGCCTGTTACTCAGTCGACATATCTGACGTGGCGCATTCCCAAGTACGTATGCATTAATCTTGGCCTTACGAAAGTAAGACACGCCTTTGCGCATATCGAATTTGCTTATTAAAAATATGCTTGTCATTACATTTACTTATTTAGTTTGGCTAATTTATTATATCTATAAAATTGAATTCTTCTTTGTGTTTAAAAGAAATTTAATTTTAAATTACAATGAAATATTTTTCAAGAAAAAGACACATTTTTTAGTACTGAAATTGAAAATATACAAAACGTTCAAATAAACTATTCGTTTCGTCTATTTACTAGTACTTCGAAATCACATCATTCGAATTAATTTTGAATTATTATACGTACTATTCAATAATATACATCGTTCGTCAGATTTGTTTCAATGTTGCAACACTAGATGCGTTGTATGGCAAATAAAATTTTTTTCCGTTGACGCGAGATATCAATAGAAATTAACTGCCAGCGTAGGAATATGCCTTTTGGAGCCTGCGTAGGCAGCAACTGATGAGGGTAGCAATGTTTCCGGCATAGTCCCCGGGCACGTGGTGCTACTATTGATTTTAATTTTAGTGAAAGGGGTGGAAAAATTAGAAGGGTGGAAAGAGGATGGCAATCGCGCGGCGGTAGGAAGGAAAAAGGAGGCGCGAGCGTGTAAGCCAGAGAGGGAAATAGGGCTGACGAGTGTAACGGGAGGGTGTGAGAGAGAGAGAGAGAGAGAGAGAGAGAGAGAGAGAGAGCGCGTATAGAGCAATAGAGGGTAAAAGGGCTAGATAGGAGGGGAGAAAAAGAGAGAGAGAGAGAGAGAGAGAGAGAGGTATGAAAAAACCGCTAAAAGAGAAGAAGGATAGCGCGAGCGGAAAGTCGGCAGTGTCGAACAGTTTCGCTTTCATTTCCTTTCTTGCTCGGAGGCAAAGGTAGTCGTTGCTCAAGGATAGGAGGGGTAAAGTACCTGCCGTCATAGAGAAGGATAGAACGATAAAGTTGTCACGAGGCGATAGAGAGAAAGAGAAAGTCTCTTCACGGGAGAGACGGGTGGATATAACGACCGGGATGTAGGACCAAGAATGACAAGAAGAGGAGGGGGGGGGGGGGAAGACCGTGAAAAAGACGGGAAACCTTGAAAAAGAAGCTCGCCACGCTGTTGAGTGCGAGAGGCACAAGGGGTGAGATATTTAAATAAAAAAGCCGGGAGCACGCGCGAGAGTACAAGCGGGGGTTAAAATGTCGGCGGTATTTTGATGCGAGTTCAGCTTTCGACGCCGT
Source organism: Cyphomyrmex costatus (assembly GCF_001594065.2). Lineage (NCBI taxonomy): Eukaryota > Metazoa > Arthropoda > Insecta > Hymenoptera > Formicidae > Cyphomyrmex > Cyphomyrmex costatus. The sequence goes on from NW_017275663.1 coordinate 93,922, forward strand.
AAACGTGTGAAAGTGACCTTTGCGTTAAATCGCGAAGGGAAAAAGCTGCGGAATAACGGACTTATACTGTACTGTATCAAAATAATTTAATACTTACTGATTTTTATACAGTCGACAAATTTGCGTATTTTGAAGAATAAATTTCTATCTGTTTGAATGGAAAAAGAATTAAGTAGCGATTAACTGCGAAAGTTGCACTTTCCATCAGAGACTCGCAGACCAATCTCGACTCGTCCGATCGTTTTCCGCAAAATATGTATACGCATCCTCCAACATTAGCGTTTTATCGGCCTTCAACACGCGGCTTTCCGATTTTGTTGCACTTTCTCTTACACGCGTCATCCAATCCTATCCCCCTCTCCTCCACGGTATGCCTTTCTGATTTTTTAATTGTATCATGCACTTATATTCGCACGGGCATAAACGCACACGCATACACAGGCGCAGCCAGGCACGTGTTTCACGCACACATATATATATGCGCGCGCGCGGCAGATACGCGTATATATATATAACAGAAAAGACGCGTACCGAGAAGGAGAGATGAGAGGAAGAGAGCGAGTGGGGACAGAGAAAGTGAACTGGTTTGCGAATGTCTAGATTAAGGGCAGGTATCGACGCCTGGAGAAAAACCATTAGGTTTTTTGAAGAGACCATATTTATTCCATCCGTTCGCGCACGAGAGAGAGAGAGAGAGAGGGAGAGAGAGGAAGAGCAAATATCACGAGTAACCACCGATGTTTTTCGATACGCACGATCGCCGGCAAAGCTGGCGAAAATGTGTAGGATTTAACGCGATTGTCAACGATGTTGCATTGTACTCGTCATTTCGCGTTCGCTGTAAGGCAAACGCGTATGAGCACTCCTATGCTGGCGTTTCAGTGACACGTGGCGCGCGCGAGCGCTGTATTATTGATACAATAGAAATGTAAAATTTCATTCGCGATAAAAAGGACAAAGTCATTACGATGCCTAATTAATACCTCAGGTAAATACATTTACGATAAAAAGATAGATCGAATTCTGTTTTGCGCCGCGATTCAATAACGCGAGAATATTACAATGGGTGTCGCGTTTCAAGCTATTATTTTGTATCGTTATTAACGAGCGTAAAATTGAAGCCCCGCGGAAAATGCGGGGGGAGAAAAAATTGTGGGAAAAGGACAGTGGTATAGGCAGACGATGGGATAGTCTACGCCTCTTTTCGGCGGTACCGCGCGCACGCATAATTAGACGAGGACAACCGAAATCGCCCCGATCGGCCATCGGGGAAGAGACGGTGCGCGGCGAAGAAACACGGCGAAAAATTGACACCGGTCGAGAGCCGACGGTATCGTCGATGATCGTCCTCATTGGCCGGTGGCGAAAAAATCCCATCGAATCAGCGAACGAGGTGAGATTTGCAATTAAAACGCGGGCTGGTCCGCCACGCGGGCGGGGAAGAGGCGGGGGGGATGGGGATGGAATCGGGATCGGCGGAGGAGAGGGGGCGGGGGGGGGGAGGGGGGGGGG
>NW_017275663.1:95887-101760 GCF_001594065.2 Cyphomyrmex costatus
GCCGACGCCGCCGCCGCCACCGCCGTCGCCTCTCTGCGAGCCCCGGTCGTTCGCTTGGGGTGCTCGCGGTTTTTTTATATACTGTATACATATACATACATATATATTGTTCTTCGATGTAGTTCGTTCGCGATGTCAGAGAAATGGTAGAGCACGTAGATATACAATTCGAGCAATGATCAGACTAACCGTCGGCTAAATTGCACTATGAGAAACACGTGATATAAACGGATTGACGTTTGCGGAACTGGAGAGCGTTGCTATATTGGCGAGATTCGTACGAAATGTAAAATATTATTGATTGCAGTAAGCAAAATTGTTTTATCGTATATGAATGGCAGACGCCAATCGCCTGTGAGAAATGATGATGATCGTTAGAATTATCACTCGATATATGTCTTTATTTTTTTTTAAATACTAAATAATATTACATGGAGTTTAGAAAAAAAAAAGAAACGAAAATATCGCCAATTAAAAGGCAATTGGAATAATTCTTTTCTTTCAGTATCAATTTTCGCAATAGAAATGTGTGTAGTTTACAAATGTTTAGACTTACAAAGCTTGAGAGCGTTCTGTTATTAAAATATATTTTTTTTATAAAAGTTCTTTCATCTTTGTTTTTCACAATAAATAATATAATTAACTATTATAAATATTAATAGATAAGTAAAAAGAAAAAGATTAAGAAATTGTGTCAAAAGCTATTGAAATTAAGAGATCAGAATTAAGGACAATCCGGAGACGTATAGTAACGTTGAAATATTTGCGAGACGTAACTAGTAATAATAGTAGTAATATATAATCAAGTAATAAACGAATCAACGTTAATCTGTTTACACTAAATCGTTCTATCCTGTTTTACTCGCGGAACGATGTGCCGCGGCGCGCATTATGGCACCCTCGATTGTTGCACCGTTTAACCGATTCGCTAATAGGGAAGCTAAAGAAAAAGAGTGTATAACAGCTATAGATGCTTCACTTCTCCCTCTCGCATTCCCTTTGGCCCTTGACGTACGCTCCGGATAGGATCTCCTTTTAGTACCTTGCACACGTAACCGATCTCGATGACAACGATTTACGTGCTTTCACTTGATCTCGTTGCGCTCGGAAGGGCAACCTCTTCGCAAGCTATTCAGAATGAAAATACGAAGAATTCTTATATTTCGTAAATTTCTACGTACAAGTTTTATAACACAATTTATAATATATTTAATTTTATGTATTGTATTTGAGACATAACTATAAAATTTAAAAACTGTCGATTAATGCGCGAAAATGTTAGTGTAAAAATTTAATCCAGTAACGTAACCAGTTATACATATTAGATAATCATTCATCATTTCTAATATTAAAATGCCATACTAACTAATCCCTAAAACGCGATAGAATGTTCAATAGTTGCGCGCGAACAAAAAAATTGCTTTTTAATCTGTTTAAATTTATTACTCTCATAAAATTTTTTCTCCCATATTTATTTCAAATAGATATTTTATATTAGAGATTTTCTTTAATTTTTATTACGCCCCATATTCTAAAACTTTTTCTCTTTTTAAAGGATTAATAAAATAGAAGAAAAATACATAATAAAAACAAACCGATGATGCGACTATCGCGAATGGAAAAAATAGAAAACAAAATAAAAAAAATACTTGCGGATATAAACAATGAATATCCTATTTCTTTACAATCTGTTAAAAACAAAAATACTAATTTTAGATACACAGATACATGAGTATGAAAAGAGACCCAACCTTTCTGTGAATTAAGTGAGTGTCAGTGTACACTGTTTTTATTAACAAATGCTGCGAGCGAATTTTATATTTTTATTCGACTGTATAGGTACGTCGCAGTGACAGTAGAAACGCGAGGAGTGTACAAACGGGTTACGGTAATCGGACGCGTTGCCTCACTACCAGAGAGATTACATCTAGGTGCCGCAGAATTTATCGCTTGGCAAAGAGTACTGCTTTATTATGCATTTATAGACACACACACGTCGCGCAGCTTCAGTAAGCCGACCTCGCGACAGGGGCCGTTGCTAGAGGGATGCTGAGTTTCTCCCGCCATTGCGAGTTAGGTGTAGCCCCCCCTCCCCCCCCCCCCCCCCCTACTTCTCGTCGACGAGAGCGACGTAGGAGCATCGCGACTACTGCTAAAAACGGGATCGATACTAAAACGCTTTTAAAATCGAGGCTTTTGTAATTAACTCGCCAACTTACCGAAGTCTGGCGATACGTTGACGATGCAGCCGCGGTGACTGAACGCTACATTTACACGATCGTCCCAACTATCTACCCTCCGCGTTCGAATCATAGCTTGCACTATGCGGACCATAAATCTAAGAATTCAAAGAGCATTTATCTTGACAGTTGAAATTATTCTTGTTCGGTGGATATTTTTATTTCAATACAGGATCTCGAATCATTGATATATATAGAATATTCATAGTGAAATATCAAATACATATATTTGCAGATACCTTTTTTATTGTGATATGATACGATTTAGATATACTATGTTTGTTAAATTTGAGGCATATAATTTTATCACTATCCGAAAGGATTTAATACTATAATTATTATCGCGCGATACCTGATGTCATCTCTAAAGACATTATCAATGACTTGAAATTTTCTGTTAATGCATTTCAATTTGCAGTATTATGTCAGAGCCGGTATTCTTTATGAATGTGAGTATATCCGGATTTAAGCTTAATAGTATCTTCTGATAGCATTTACAAATTAACGTAATATTCCTCTCTGAAAATGTAATTTCTGATAACTGGATTACTTTTACGAACATCTCAGGTTGATAATAATAGCAGATTTTATGCAGTTGCTTGTTAATTATCTTCTTACTTCTCATCCATCGTCCCGACTGGACTTCTCATTAGTTGCATTTGCCAGCTACAATATTCTCATCAATCCTATGATCGTATCAAGATTATGTGCCATAGACTCAAAAAATGAAAATAAAAAAAATAGAGGAAATATTGGTTGAGCGCTGCGCTCTGATGTTAACAGTGTGAAAAAGAGAGATGGTGCAAGCCATTCATTCCTGCATATTTGTAAAAAAACCGATAGTTTCGGAGGAAAAAAAAGGCAACATGCATGAATAAATTTTTCAATTGTCAAGCAATTTTTTTCAATTAGATGCAAGAACGTTGATATGTTAGAAGATATTACCACTTCAAGTCTTAATTCATATCAATTGTCTTTGACGCAACTTTAACATTTTGTAAATATTACAAAATTGTATGATCTCACGCGGCACTGCAATGTTCTTCATTTAGTAAAGTTGATTCTTAAATCGTGAATTTACATTTAAATAACTTTTAAGGATATGTGAAAAATATATTGTTTTTCAAAAGATTTTTTCTCTTCAAATAAAATATTATTATTAAAGAATTATTTACAAATTTCGAAGCATTTCGTGCATTTTGTTATTCAACATTAATTCGTTCTTTAGATTTATACATGGAAAAGTTTTTTTTAATTTTTTTCTACGGATGACGAATTTTATAAAACGTTCTAATTTATGTAAGTTAAGAAACATATATTTCAGTAAAAATATTAAATACTTTCTCTCTAATATTACATAACTTAGAACGCTAATTTTGAGTTCCACAACATAAATTAATATTTAAATTCTATGTCAGGAGATTGAGAAATAAATATTACTTCCACATTACTCTTCCTTTCAGTCGTTATTTTTAAAAATTATAGAAACATCGTTTTAATTATGCTATTCAATCCAAATGTTATAAATCATTTTCAACGTTTCAATTATTTTCCGAATATACAAGCAAAATCAAATATCTTATCGTTAAGTTTAAAACACATTATTGTATGAGCAATGATAAATGATAGCCTTCATTTAGTGATTTTTCTGAAAAAATGAGTTAGACATTCCGAGTGTCGTGTGTGATACGTGTAATGTGAATATGTTCATTTTTCTACTGTAAATTTTTCTACGGCGGAGTATGTCGATATGTTCCTGAGCGTAGCCGTCAAGGAATGGCGCGAGGACGCGGATAAGCGAAACGCGAGATAGGAAAAGAGATAAGATACGCCCTGGACGATGGAGTACCGCCCTCCAGCGAGCGCGTTTTATTTCGCTTTTTAATAAGGACCTCGTTTGGAACTCTAGGCTTTAAATAGATCAATACCTACGTACTTCATCCCTGGCAACGAACCCATCGCGTTTCCGCTCGCTTCAACCCCCTGGCCACCCTTTTTACCTCGCACTCTTCCACTACCAACTCACCCCTTCTCTCTCTCCCACCCCGCCTGCCTTCGCCTGCCTCTTGCTCACTCTACCTTCGCTGTCTCCGTCTGACCCACCTGTTCACCCTAATCCGGTATCTTCTTTCCCCTCGTTACGCATAATACTATCTTTCTCAGCATTTCTGTTTTCCCCCTTTTCTCCTTCTCGTCTTTTCCATCCCCTCTCTCTTCCTCCTCCTCTCTCTCACGCGCGCGCGCTCTGTCTCGCTATCTCTCTTAACAAACCATCCGCGAGGGATCACCCTTTTTCGCGACTCCCCTCTATCTACTCTCTTCCCTCAGTCGCGGCACACACGCTTATTTACAAACGGTTCCATGTACAAGTACATTCTTACACATGCATTTATTAGTACGTAACGCGCTGTATGTGATGAATGTGTGCGTACTCGCAAAAGTGCGTTCATGCTTGCATACGCACGCGTGTCACGCGCGAGCATGCGTGGCGCGCGCGCGCGAGCGCGTACACCGCTCTGTTTTCATTTTTCCCTTTATTCCTCTCTAGCGCGCTATTCCAAAGCTTGATAGTGTGCCGGTTGTGGAGATAGGTGGCAGCCCGCGGCCCGCTTTTTCCCTTTTTCTACACTTTTTTCCCTTTTCCTCGGGGTTTTTTTTTTTCCTTTTTATTCTTTTTTTTTCCTCTTTACCTGCCGCACCCCTCTCGATCTCTCCCTTCCTACCCTTCCGGATCCTCTCGTCCTCCCTCTCTCGCATCCCTCCACCCCTCGCTCTCGCCCTCACAGCGTCGTTTGTCGGCCTCTCCGCGTGAATGGGCGAAATGTAGGTAGAAGCCCGTTTTCGCTTTCTATACGGCTCTCGGCGAAAACGAGAGTCACGTACGTTCCGGAGCACCACCAACGTTTCTAGCACCCGATATATATAGCAGAGCCCGCAATCTCTCCCCCTCCTCACCTGTCGCCCTTTCACCGCGGCACTGTTCGTCATACTGACCAAATGTGCGTTATCTATGCGCACTTATTTATACAAAATCATGATTCCCTATTTACTCAAATAACAATTTGTTATAAATAATTAATCTCTCTCTCTCTCTCTCTCACTCCTCAATTGATATCTATCTTTATCGCGCCGCCGATTGGATGTGGATTAATAATATATTTTTATTTTACGGAGATTTTAATTCTCGAAAAGTCGATCATTTCCGATCGCTTATACAAAAAGGATTATTAACGATTTTATTATTAAGTTGATATTAAATTAGTTTATAACTTTCAAAGTAAAATCCTTAAATAAAAAATGTCTTAAAATGATCCATATTGTGAATTACAAAATATTAATTATGTAGAATGTATTTTAAAATTAGTGTCAATTTATATATATTTTAGAAACACATTTTTCTATTAATTGAATATTAAGAAAAAATGTATATAAATAAGATCTCAAAATGTTTATTTTCTGAGGTAAGAGAAATTTTTTTATTTAACATTTAAATAATTAATGGAACAAGTAACGAAATTAAACAAGGCAAAGTTTAACACAGATAAAAACAAAGTAAGATAAGACATAACGTTTTGTTACAAAAATTCTTCAAAATTATCTTCTTCCTCTCTCTCTCTCTCTCTCTCTCTCTCT
>NW_017275663.1:101825-146596 GCF_001594065.2 Cyphomyrmex costatus
TCTCTCTCTCTCTCTCTCTCTCTCTCTCTCTCTCTTTCTCTCTCTTATTCCTCTCTTCTAAAACTGAGTGTGTAAGCAATTCCAAATTTATGTGTATGTAAATTTTGTAAAATGTCAGGAATACATCCTGAATGTAACGATTGACATCAGTTAAAGTACAATCTGTACAGAGTGCTCATAAAAAGAATTTGCATTCGAGGAATTGAAGATATGTGCGCGTACTAAAAAGTAAAAATTCTCAATCCTTCATCTTTATACTTGTCCTTAGTTGTCTTTTTATTTATATTTACATTTTTAGTTTTGAGTTCCAAAATGGTCATTTTGTAATCTTTGCAGCACGAAAGTTACAGTAACGTACAATATTACTATAATATTATTGCAATAATCTGTACTATTATGAAATGTTACATATTCTTATATTTATATTTTTAAACTTTATACTTTTAACATGGAAACGTCACAAAATGTTTTTAAACTTTGCAAAAGTTTTTGATTGCAAATTAAAGGACGCATTTTAATTAGTATATAAATAAAAATTGTGTTGAACGAAAAGTATTTACAAGAAAACTCCATACCCAAAGTTGAAAAACTGGTGAATTATTGTGGAGTTTTTTCTAAATGGTAAAAATTTAATTTTTACTTGCATATGTGAGTCTGTTACAAAACTACTTTCTCGTGATATACTACAAAAGTTTGCATTGATACAATATAAACGTTGGTATTTTAGTGTATTTCCCTAACTGATTTATTTAAGTAAAATTAATTGAAGACTAAAGCACAACTTTTAGGACTGTTATTGTAAATAAAAGTTGATGTAAGTATTATCTAGTTTTCCAACTTTGAATAAAGTTTTTCTAAATGCCTTGAGAGATCAGAATAAATTTTTTGTTTTTATATTAATTAAAATGCGCTCTTTAAATTGCAATGAAAAACCATTTTAAAACTCGAGAACAAAGATCTCGCGATGTTTTCTTGGAAGCTCTTTAAAAAAGCTGGCTTTTGAGCGATCGAATTGAGATCATTGGAAACAAAGGATTTTCCGAGGTCGTCGTTCCTTTGGGATCAGACCCATCGGCGCCCTCGAATCGGGGGTGAGAAGAGCCCCGGATCTCCTTCTTCGTTGCGCTTCGTCTATTCCGCCTCTCTTGCGCGCGCGGAGTCGATTCCTTCTTTTTTCTTCGCCACGGACCTACGCGCCGGAAAGGGTGATTTGTCGACCTGACCTCGAGAACCATGGGAGCGTCCTTGACCTATCGAACGCGGACACAGGACGTCGGAAGTAGTGGATGTCCCTATACAGCGGATTTCTTGCTATGCGGCCGCCGATTGACGCGCGCCGTTCTCTACGATCGATCAACGTGAATTCACTATGAATTTCATGCGCGGGAAAACGTTCAGCGGAACGACTGACTCAGTTTTTTAATCTCTTATCGATTTGATGCTGTTATACCGTCATATATCGATTTTTGTTTATCAACGGGGACACTTTACGGTGATGCGAAATAAATAAAACACGGAGACTGGTATATAGTGGCTATACACGCAAATTGTATATGATTTATTACTGATGTCCAACGAGAGAAAGAGAGAAAATTGACATATCTGAGATTTGCAACAATGTCAGCAGGGTCATTTGATATCGTTAAATATTAACTTGGTCTACTTACTATATTCGTCAATGAAATTCGTCTTACTTTTATAGTCGTTTTCTGCAACATGTCTGTTAATTTAACAAAGTTTAGAAAACGCGTAAAACCGAATGTTAAAATTAAACTACCCGATTTTTTTAATACTTATATATTTTACATAATCATTAAGAAGAATTCATAAACTGAACAAAATGTCGATCAACTTCAATAAATCAACAATGTACGACGAATCACGTTTGTATAATAGGCACAGAAAGTACTACTCTTGTATTACAGATTCAAGATTATGAAGTTACGTTGAGCCCGATCTACAGTTGCGTAAACGTAGTTGTAGTTGTAAGAATTGACCAATTACAGTTAAATTAAAACAAGTGTGATTGGAGGATTCTTACAACTACGTTTACGCAATTGTAGATCTGTAGGCTTTAGACACATCATCCCTTAAAGATGTGTCCTTATTAAATCCGTCTTTACATTGAAGTCGCGAAAAATCAGCTACACGCAAGCAAAGAGAATAATGGGAACGTTCGCTCGTCCGCTAGACAAGGAAATGATGGCGGGGGCTCTACACACATATCCGCGAGCCGTATAATTTCCGCGAACCGCCGCAAAATCAATAAAAGAAACATTACATCGGCGGCTGGCAGTACTGAGCTTGGCACGGGCCATGGGATTGGATGGGGAAAACGAGATGGGAACGGGGCGCGCAAGCGTTGCTAGAAACCTTGACGGTGGCAGAAGGGCTCGGTAGCTTGGCTATTCGGCCACTAAAGGAGGTAAGAGAGAAAGAGGAGAGGAGAAACCTGGGGGAAGGAGAGGGACGACGCAGGCGGGAATAGTAGGCGGCATGGAAAGCTGCCGGATGAGAGAAGCGAGTCTTATGAAATATGGCCTCCTTGCGGAGGAGCTCGCTTGTGTTCCGCGTTGCTGGTATGGCTGGCGTTCTGCGCGCAGAAGAAACGAGTTCTAAAGGGAGTGAGAAGGACAGAGAGAGAGAGAGAGAGAGAAGAAAAAGGATTTATTCTATTCCAGGATCTTAAGATTCCCATAAGGATGCTAAGCTTCGCGTTATGAAGACAGCTAAGAAAAAAAGCTATCGTAATATTTCGGATAATTACTTCAAATTTGAGATGCAAGTAGAAGTCGTAATATTCACAGAAGCTGCCGAAGCTCTTGTTTAATCAAGAATTAATTACAATACATTGTTAATATTAATTAATTAAAATCTACAGTCTCTTAACGTAGATATCTATAGCGAGATACCGCGAAAATTAATAGTTTTAAGAAGAAAGAAAATAAAAATGCAGTTACGTTGTGTTAATATAATACGATAAATCTCTTTCGTGATGCTTTTATGTCCAGAGATGTCTATAGAGATAGATGAATATAATGGGTATGAAATTTTGGATGCATCGTTACACGATCGTGAGCACATAATTTATGTGAAACGCATATGAGTTACACGCGTGTTTCTCTATCATCGCCGATGAGCAACAGGATATGGTATTTGCGACTTGGAGCGAGGAGATCCTTTCACGTGGCACGAGGGGTGACGGCAAGAGGCGAACGGGGTAACTCCGCTTGACTATATAACAGTTTGGTTTGGATTACGACGTAGCCGTATACTCACGATCGAGAGAATTGATCGCTATAGAACGGAATATTGGAACGTGGACGCAAGGAGGGAGAGGAAAAAAAAGGGGGGGAATAAGGAATTCAGCTTTATATGTATATACGAGTGCGCGAAGAGATATTGAAAGAGAGATATACTTTTTATACCGTTAATGCTTTATTCAAACGATCAGGATTGCGGAACATGTAACACGAATCTTGGATATTAATGTTCGATTGAAGATTAGTCACGGAACACTTGCAATTCATTTTTCCGTTGACGTCTCTTTCCTGAAAATTTCGTATTTACAAGCCTTGATCGAAAATATATAAGTATTATATTCTTTTTTATTTATCTGAAGTTATTTTAGACACTAAAGTGACTATAAAGTGAACAACTGGATTATAACAGAAAGAAAAGCTTGGCGTGCCTGTGTCGTATTAAAACGTTGTTAAAAATATCATGAAATTTAATATTATACTTTTAAGTTACACACAAGTTGAATTTAATTTCATGATATTACGTTAAATTTATTATTTGTAACTGAAAAGTATATTTGTATACACGTTACATAAAATTTAATATACTTTTTATAAATTTTTACAAAATTCAATGTACTTTCCGTGAAATTTTATGTAGAGTTGTATGAAATTTAATATACACATTCATTATATTTAAGTCTGCTGACTCAGTCAGTTATAGTTATCACTTAAACTATTTTTATTACGATTTCTTATTATTTAATTATGTGAAATATCCCTTATTAAGAAGTAATATCTCTCTGAAAAGATTTCCATTGAAAGTTTCATATCCTCCTGCACTGCGTATAAATACCAAAAGATTATTGCATCGAGAAACAAGCAGCGCGAGAAGTCCGCGCGCGAACTAGCCAGCTTGTTTCTTGCGGTCGGGGAGAAGTCGAAAACCTCTGGTGAACCCTACATACCCCCCACCACCGCGCGGGCCCCTCTGACTCCTTTCTTTCGTTTCAGACCGGGCCTGCTTGCTCGGGTTTGAACCGAGTACCTAAAATGCAGGCTAGGTTTTCGGACGGACTCGCGCGCGTACCCGCCCACCCAATATTCCCCTCCATCGGCCGCGTTGTTAGGCATCTTCCTCTCGTTGCTAGGGCCCCGCACTCGATAAGCCTACCCTACCGCATTCTCCACCTCACCTCCTCCCGTATACTACCGTCGCCGAATAGTCCCAAAATGCATCGGTGCCTCCGCGCCTCACTCCCCATCCCTCCTCATTGCGTGGCAAGCAATGCCGAACCTTTCTCTCTCTCTCCCCCCCCTCCCTCTCTCTCACTCCTGTCCCTCTCTCTTTTCTTCTCTCTTCCCACGTCTACTACCCTCTTTACGTCTCTACGGCACGACAGCCCTACTCGCCGAACTACCTCTCCGTTGGTTGCTAGGTCCGCTTTTTCGCGAATAGAGCCGATGCATGTCTCTTCCATGTGCATTGGATTTTGGACATGTAACAAAGTTCAAACTTATGCACGATGCGTATACCTGGGTCGTGCTTTAATTTGAATACGTTATATTAAATTATTGATCACAGTCTAAACGAATAGCAAAATGGAAGGCATTAATAAAATATAAAATTGACATCTTGTTATTATTGCATGTCTGATTACAACATTTTTTTTTAATCAACCATTATGATCATTTCTTTGAACATTTTCTTTTCACTTATCAAATAATAAACATTTTGACAGAACGATTAGTCGAATTGAAAAAAGTTCGATTTCTTTGCAATGTTTTTTTACGTAATATCAATGAGATAACGTTGAAATAAAAAATTCTAGAATATATAATACACACACACGAGTGCGCGCATGCACACAGGTCTGTGCAAACGATCGTTACTCTTGTTGAAAAATTGTTTTATTATATTTATTATAAAATTAAATATGTCACATCTTTTGTCCAGATTGCGTTTAAACAATGTTTTGCGTTATATTTACATTAACTGTAGATTAAATTAGACATATGTGTAACATTAAACAATTTTTATTAAAAGAGAGAAATATAAATAAAAATATACATCTTATACTAATTAGATACAATTTACAAACGTGTCAGATTATTTAAAACGTTATTTATCCAATATATCTCAGAAAAGAATCAGCTGATATAATTTTACAAATAGTCATCAGTCTAAAATATAACATTCATCGTTTCCTACAGCGATATGCCATATGTTGGTACCATTCCAGACAAATCGCTGAACTATGAAGCCGACAAACATCGTCAGCAATATTTTCGCACATATGTCACGTTACAAAGTTAACTGATAGTATACAAGTTTGCAAGAACTCAAGCGTATTAATCGAGAATTAACAATCATCGGACTAGAGAGAGAGAGAGAGAGAGAGAGAGAGATGATTATATCGTTGTACGTGTAAGATTTTATGAACATAAGAAAATGACACACACATAGAAGATATACATTAAAAGAACATATTTACTCAAACACCTTAATTATATTATCGAACGACAAACGTTAAATCTTAATTTTTTTTTCTCATTTCGATTTTTGTCGTGTAGTATTAAAGTATTCTCGGCAGAAAGTTTATATCAACAATAACTATTTATTTCTCCAAGCAAAAGGAATATTGAATTTTTAACGTCGTTGATATAATATTTGAGTATATTGCAATTATTCGATGAACTTTTTCGCGCTGAGGAGAGGCGTGACAGAGCCGGAATTCAGTTGTAAAACCGCATCAGAATTCGCGAGCTAGGCGCGGCCCTGTCTCATTGCTAGAGACCCCCTCTTTCACTGCGAAGACTGCACCTAAATGCGCTATCCGCCGTGCTATCCCCACCAAGTGCATTCCACCTATTTGGGCCCCCCACCATTTGGTACCGGGCCGAAAAGTGCAACGGCCTAAATTCACGTAGAGGAAGGTAACAAGGGCCTTGGGTTTCTCCCACTCGGCGGCTCGGTGCAACAACCTAATTTCTAGAACCCTCTTCTTCTCTCTCGCACTCTCTCCTCCTTCTTTCCTTCCTCTTACGCGTTCCGCTCCTCTCCCTCCCTCCCTCCCCCTCTTATCATCCTCACCTCGCGAGCGTTACCCCCTCGGCCCCTTGAGCACCCACCAACCCTCACCGCTCTCCCTCAACCCGTCTACGCCGAAACTCGTCGCTCGCAGTCGGACGTTCGTCAGGCCTGCTCGAACCATCGCATCGCGCTTCTTCTACTTAATGCAATCGCTAGTTGGTTTTCGGCGGCAAGCCCTACCTCCCCCTGCCCTGCTCCGCTCCATCCGTTCCCTTCTTCAGCTATACTACCATCCCTCCGCCGATCACCCCGCCGAACTCCTACAGACCCGCTTCCATCTTTCGCCATTCTCTTTTTCCTTCTTTCTTTGCTTTACTTCTTTTTTTTTTCCATTTGCCTCGGTGCAATCGTCTCCGCTTACTAGCGATTCGTGCATGCAATACGATCTCTCCTCTTGCTACGGCTAGCACGAAGAAGAGAGCGACTTTGCACTCACTCGCGGCCCCTGTTTCTCTTGCTCTTCTTTTTCAAACGGATCAGCAACGAGAGAGGTCCGTTCATAAACAATATCTGGCCAATCGTTTGATCATTTGAAGTGAAGATAAAGTTAAATCGTGAGAAATAAAGTTTAGCCCGTTCGAACAGATCAAAAAAGAAGTCATACGGCTTATAGTACGCACATTCAGCGTGGCTCTGTCTTTCTTTCGAACCCTCGTCACTCTCAACGCTCATAAATTTTTTTAGTCTTGTCTTCCTCTTTCTTAAAGCTTACTTTTTGTTATTACATTTGCTTTGTTGTATTCGCATCCTTACTTGTTTATTTTGAAGACACACATCTTCCTATTTTATTTCTAGTTTCTAAAACGATTTTATGTGAAAATATTTAGTAAGAACGTTCTAGCTGCAATTCATTCCTATGATGTGTTTCTAGAGCGCTGAGCTCGTCGAGCTATCTGAGATGCCGCGTTCACGATATTTAAGTCGCGTAAGCGTAATAAGACACAAATAACACGTGCAATCATGTTTAGACGGTTTAGACTACGCTATGAGAGAGTCTACATATAAGTACAGTCTATTGGAATTACAATTAACGCGAAAGTTTCACTGTATTGTAAAAATATTCGTTCTCATCGATTTTTTAATTTCTACAATTTGTATGCCAGCAGTTTCAATAAGTTACTAATATTTCAGTTCCAAGAGGTTTAAGACGACGATAGAAAGATAAGGAATTGCGATTTTTTATCGTCATTCAGCGATTTAGAAAATTGTTGTATAGAACTTTTCAATTTACGCATTAAAACTAATAACGCTTCAATAATGTTATTATATATATTGCAGGAAAAGCCCACCTCGCGGATAAGCGCGAGGCCCAAGTTCAAACTTTGAGATTATACTTTTCGCAATAAATTCGATCTTTGCGATGTTTTAAAATGCTCGATAAGATGATTATTGTTAAATTCACGATAAATTTAATTTGTGATATTATTATTTCAACTCTAGGACAATCTTTTTGAAGACCGACTGTGTTCGGCATAGCGTATCCGATGAACATATCCAATATTCGAATAAATGAATAAATAATGAATGAGTATGAATACGAGCATAAATACAATTTTTCTTTGTATTTATGAGAAATGAATAAATACTTTTTATTTGATTTGAATAAACATATTTGTGAATATAATTACAAATATTTTCGATTCCGCATTCACTCGTATTCTGTGAGACTGTATAATTATTTAATAAGTTTTTTGGTAAAAAAGCATTGGCAATATATACTTTTTATTTTCTCGTCAATTTATAATTATGTATTTCTGAAACTTCGACCATGCTCAAAAACAAGGTTTCTTACGGACCGTATCAGTAGTTAAGCACGATTACGCTTACTTGTAAGTAAGTTAAGATCATAAAAAATCCACACTTTATAGGTATGCTCACAAATGACAAATAGTCTCTGGTCACCTAAAAGTAGGGTAAGCATCTTCGTGATCTCTTATATGCACAAATTCAAATTTTAAGTTAAAAGATAAAGGTAGTACAATAGAATTTAGCGTGAAAGCATAAAATAAGTGATCTTTTACCACAAAAGCATATCTGAATATTTATTAGTCGCACTGCAGTTTGACTTAAGGAGAAAGGTTGCTTATTCAAACTATCTTTTTGGTTTATATCTCTTGTTTAAATGAATACGAATATACCGAAGACATAGAGAATGGACTGTGTGATCCGTATCTAAGTAGTATTTAATCGTGGTAGACAATAATGAGAGAATGGAAGATGGCTCTAATCTCATTCTCTTTCCCATTACACCGTTGAATGGAAAGAGATAGAGATTGACCGTCTTCCACGGTCCCTTTTTTTTATTTTTATCGACCACTGTGTCACATACAAATCGCACAGTCCATTCTCTGTCTTTGATGAATACTCATAATTACAAAATATTTATAAATAAAATTTTTTTTAATCCATAGATTTGAATAAATATATAAATAGATATTTTTTATATAAAAATTTTGAATGTGTATACAATTTTCATCTCAATTACGAGTTCTTTATATTAATTGGACGCACTAGTTTGGCATGCAATTTAAAGAATTGAAAAATGTATGTAATACAAGGTCTATAATAGAAGTCGTAGCAGTTGTAGGGTCTTAAATCGTAGAAAAAATTGATCAATCATAATCGATTATTCTTCTCATATTCGATTGTGATTAGTTAATTTTCTACGACTTAAATCTCTATGACCGCTACAACTTCTATTGTAGACCCCGCGTTAAAGTTTAAATAGAAATATTCCAGTTTTAATTCAGGACTGCGTCTTCGAAATTGGTTATATTCGGCGCGCAATCTAAAGAACTGAAAAACGTATTTATAAATTCATACAGAAATATTATTAGGCATCAAATCACGATCATATTTGACGCTTCTTTACTTTTTTAAAAATTATATTAATATCAATAATTAATATTAATAAGAATGATATTTTTGTTAACATAACAAAAGTTTACATTGTGTCAAAGAATAAATATTCTGAATAATTCTGATTCTTGATATTCTGGATATCGATTTTCCGCGCTGTCATATTAGTCCAACTAAATATTGTAATGCGAAAGGTTTTATTCTGATGCGGTCACCGAATGAGAATAGTAGCTATAGCTTTCTCAAGTGGGTTAATTTTCTAACCCAGTTTTTTTTTCATATGTAGGTCGATTGAATCAAAAGAAGATTCTCGAAGCACACAATTGTTTTGCTCTGGCGTATAAAATAATTACGCACATAAATAACAAATGCGGAAGTAACAATGAAGAACATATATTTTCTGTTATCTTTAATCTACACTACTTCCTCATTTTAATACTACCCGAAATAATTTGTAAAATAAGGTTTGTGTGATTTTTTTTCAATTTTTTACTGAATCTAAAATCGAAAATTGATCATCAGATTCAAAAGAGGAAACATTTTTGAACATTATAAAACACAAGGAGTTTAAAAAAAATATTTAAATCATGTTGATATAGTCTAAGTACATATTTCCTTTTATTCATAAAAAAGTATTAGAAAAGGAATTAGTATTACTTTTATATACATTTATTAATATAATGATATGTCTATTAACATGTAAAAATATAAAAAGAACTATTTTCCAAGCAATAGAATTATCTACGTATCTGCTTATATTCACTTTGCAGATGAATTAAAATTATGGTCTAACATAACAAAAGTGGTGAAAAAAAGTTACAATTGATGTGCCTTATAGGTTGGTTCTATCTTACAAAAAGGTTTCTCTCTCTTTGATTATAAATAAGACGTTTCATGATAAAAATATAAACTAAATACAGTTTTGTAAAGTATAAATTTAGAGCTACAATAATATAAACGACAGAAATTAATAACTATTTCTTAGTAGCTAAAGTGATCGTTATAAAAAGTAATTACATCGTGACCACATTGTAATGTTCTGTATTTTGCTTTAATTTGCTTTAATAAACCGATGCGCAATCGAGATGGACAGTTCCTGCATGACTTATTATATATTAATATCTAGCTGTTGAATTTATCGTTCGAAATAGCAAATAGCTCATATTAGGTACTGGCTGTATAGAGTCCGAATACGTATATTAAACGAAAAAAAAAAATTTTGCTGAAGTATATAAAATATTAACTATATAGATACAGAGATCTGAAAGTAATTTGAGTATGACGAGCAATGCAAACGTTTTGACGTTTCAGTATCGATTAAGGTACAGATCGTGACATAACTGGGAACTTATTAAAAATCGCATTAAATCAAAGAAGGAATTGTAGTGCGGACAGAAGTTGAATCGGCTCGTGAGCGAAGAGCCGCGCTGAAGAAAATCGGTTAAAAGCAATTGGCGCATCGCGCGAGGCGTGCGAGAGCACAAGAGCGGAATGCACTTACGTTACTCTCTCGGCATAAGCCGAAACGCGCCCGGAGGGAACCAATTCCGTGGTAGCGGCATCGAGGACGGAAGAGAGAAGCTCGTTCTACCACGTTTCGCGAGAGAGGGAAGGGAAGGGAAGGGAAGAGAGGGCACGACGCGGGAGGAGGTGTAGCAAAAGTAGGAGAGGCAGACGGAGGAGAGTCAAATCATCCTTACACAAGACGATACGAGACAACCTCTGTTCCCCTTACTTCCCTCCCTCCCCCCCCAAAAAAAAAGTCCGATAAAGTCACCCCGGTGGCGCGGGACGGAGGAGAAGGAGACCTCTCCGAGAGTCGCCTCGGAGAATCGCGCTTTCGAATTTCACGCGAAATTCGGTCAATTTCGGCGTGCCTGCAGTACTTTGTGGCTCGCGCGACCAGCCTCGTTTTATACCATCGCGCGCACCAATGGTTTCATTGTTTTTTCCTCCTCTCCGCGTTTCCTCCCGCTGCTTCTCCGTATCGTGGTGTTTCGCAGCGGAGACCGCGTCCTCGATCGTAGGACGCCGTCGAATTTCATCCCGTGTCGCGAAAGGATTATCGGCGTTGGACACGGCCGAGAACGGCGCGCGGTGACCGCTGATGGAGCATAGAAAGGAGCTCGGCGTTGCACACGCAGGTTTCCTCACTCCGTTCGCGGTCCCGCGTTTCATGCGGATCAATGCCCCGGCAAAAGTTCTTTGAGCCGAGGACCACCTGCCCGCGAAGGACCCGCCCAGAGCGCGCAACGGCATCGGTGCATTGGCCCCTGTTACTCCCGTACACGCCGTGACTTTACTTGACTCGACTTAGCCATCATGTATATACGGGATTTGACGCCCTTTGTGGAACCGAATGCCGTGCATTCGAAGCTTCCGCTGCTGAAAACGACATAATATCCGGGTATTTCCCTCACTTCCGAATCTTTCTTTTGTCTTACACCAGAATTACCATTTTTATATTAAGTTTATATTTTTGTTCAAATTAAATTAAGCAGAGAGAGAGAGAGAGATGTAATGAGTTTCCTGCTAGCGTGTTTCGAGAACATCTGGAAAAGTGCATCTTTTCCAAGTTTTCAACTTTTTATATTCGCGCAAAAACGTGATATTTTACAAGTTGTTAACCCGGAAATAATAACCCGGGGGTGATTTTTACACCCCAGCAACAAGAAAATGAAGCTCGGTCGTAGTAATTTTCTTCACTGAGAATTGCTTTAGCCAAGGAACTATTTTTTTTATTTCTTCTTACTTTTTTTAGAAAATATTAAGTAAATGTATATAGTATACACAATAATGTGAAATACGTATTAATAAATTGTAGAATAATCAATAATATACGATATGTATAATGAATAATAGTTACTTTTAATTGATGTGAGATGCAAAGATCACCTTCGGTAATCGTTTACGTGGAAAAAATGAGATGTATGCAGATTATTTTCCGATTAAGGTTAGAGTATAAATTGCAGACTTTAAATCGCTTTAATTTATTCATATATGTGTATAATATTTTCCAGTTTTTGTCAGATTGATGCACTTTGTTAATGCTATTCTAACAAGACGACATTAATTCTTTATTATACATATATTATAGCAAGATCGAAGATACATGAAACAGCTAAGATAAAATACAAGTCACACAGAATAAAGAGTTACGCTCTTTTGCGGAAGTCAAGTATGGAGATATAAAGATTCAATTAAAAAAAAAAATTAAAAATCGCAAAGGGAGATGTAAAATCTCTGCAGAATGTTGCTCGTTTCGTATAAATTTGTGAGGAATTATTGTAAGACGACTGTTTGGGACGTTCGAATTTTCGTTACGATGCAACGGCCTTAAACCCTCTATAGGGTTTAAAACGCCGCGGCGCGGCCGGGCAGCGTGCGTGACTGCGCGGTGCGTGTGCATGCGCGCCTCGTGTTCGCTCGCGTGTGCATATGTAGCGGGCGTACGTTCGCTCGGGCATACAGGCGTGCTCTTCGTGCAACCAACCCGCGCGACTGCTTGCACCGCGCCGAAACTTTATTTCCAGAATGTTTGATTTGAGAAAGAAAATAGCTCTGACTCGTTTCGCCGGTTTCATCTTCTGCAAACCACGCCGTATATTTAACAATTTCTCAGTATCCCTCGACGCAGAAAATGCTCGATGTACAATTACGCGTGACTCTGTCGTGCTCTCCTCTTTCGCGCGGAGTTCAAATGCATGCTTACATTGATATTTTTATGACACCTGAAAATATTTCATGGCGTGTTGCTCTCTCGATCCGTTCGTGTAGAGAATTGTTATTATAATATTTTATTTCCTAGTTTAACTTTACACCGATTCTGTCTACTAATGTGAACATAGTCTTTCCGCGATGTCTCAAACGTTCGTTTTAAAATGTTGAATGTTGCACATATAATTTTAATTTACCATATTCTAAAATTTTCAACAGTAAATGCCGTAGCGTAAACGCATTTCATGAATTAATTTTTTTTCTACGGTAAGATTCGTTCGATACAAACAATAAGAGAGAGCTAGAGATTACTTTTATATTCTCTGTATTTGTCCCATTCACTCATGCACGAGATACAAATATAATGGAAAAGATAGGTCCACCTTCTACGGGAATTTCTCATAACAATAGTGACAGAATGAAATTAGATCTACATTCACAAAGAGTAGCGCTCACTGAGTGTTTCTCAATCAGCGTGCGTCTCAACCATTTGCTTGCGTTTTTTGTCGCGAATCGAAGAGAAACCCGTTGCTGCGGAATTTCTGCGGTTTCGGAACGAGGCGTAGAGTTAGTGCGAGAATCCAATGCCATCCGGCATGATGAAATAGAAACGGAAAAGAGCTAAAGAGAAAGGAGCGAAGAAAGAACGAGAGAAAGAAAGAATTGAGACCGAAATGAGAGCGCACAGTCTCGGGCGCGGATAAGCGACGTACACACTAACGCAATGTGAATTTTGGCCCGGCCCGGTCACGGTTTCGTAGGCACGCTAAAAATTCTTTTTCGTTCTTCCTCTCGACAATTGTTTCGTCGCATCCTGCCAGGCCGAACTCCGCCACGAGTCCTGAGAGCGGAACGAACCAGGGTGTTAGCGTGTATTCGGCGTCTCGTTTCTGTCATGGCGAAAATGGTATCCATCATGTTATCGAAATACGAAAAAGAATAATTAACGAGACTCTGTACTCTGTATAAAGTTATAAATTCTCAATTTTCCAAATTAAAATTTAGTTTAGATTCTAACGAATTCGATCGAATAATATACAATAAAAATACCAATAGATACGAATCAATCCTGGACGGATGTATGCGTATGTAGCATTTATTGTCCAAATGTTTTCCGCACCTCATTTCACTTTAGTTAACAATTTACCGAATTTTTCACTAATATAATTTTATAATTAATTCGATACATATTGTTTAAGGATTGTAATAAAGAGGATTCAAAATAAAGGATCGAAACGTTTACATTTTTTTCACTAACATCTTTAGACAATAAGTTTTATCGACGTACACGTCCATTCATTGTTGGCTCACATTGACATTTTTATTTGTCCTTAATTTTCTTTAATTTCTCCATAAAGATTTCCAACCCTCATTTTCTGTTTCCACTTTACTCTTCAATATTCATTTTTATTTTTTTCTGATAGAGTTAAGCAACTTAAGTAACCTGGATGCTTAATCAAAATTATTTAAAATACTTTATAGGATTTCCTTAAAGGATTGTTTACTGGTGTGCACTTTTAGTTTGAGATATATTTAATAATTCTTTACTTCTTGCAAGGTAACGCAAAGATCAGTGAACAGAAAGATCATGGCAGGAAGGTAGAATGATGAAATATATAAGTGACTTGAGCAAATGCAACGATAAATTCAAAATGGTATGTATCTGAAACAATGTAAACTTTCTTTCAATCTATACTGTATGATACAAGTAATACTTTAGGATATAAGCAATATTGCACATTTCAAGACTACAAAATAAATTCGCACATTAGCATAAGAGCGATATATGTTTAAACAAATGTTATTGTGTAACACACTGGGAAATTCTTTAGATTCATAAACACATAACTTTTAAATTGAAATATGTTTGTAATAAGACTCAATAAACTAATAAAGAGAAACAGAGCTACACGAGTCAATAAATTCGTTAAAATCTTTAATTCATTCTAATATATTGCCAAGAATATCACGTAATTTTGGCGTTTCGTCCCGGCTTCCACTACTGGACTCATCAGTAAGGCATTGTAGTGGAAGCCTACCTTAGACGCCTGAAAGGATTATTTAATCGAGATTCTGTATGAAGAGATATACGCGTGTCATAAGTTCTCGTAAGCGAGAATTTGCGAATATCAGTAGACCTCTGATGGCGGGTCGACGTAATAACATTCTTCGCAATATTTATCAAAGTAAGAATGACGTCTCATTTAGACGTGTATTAAATTAATAATTAACCCATATATTCGTAGTCTCCCCAAATTGCACGCCGAACAATCGTCGGTCTTGAAACGCAACTCTAATAATCTGAAAAGTTCCCAATATATTAGAATAAATTAAAGATTTTAACGAATTTATTGGCTCGTAGCTCTGTTTCTCTTTATTAGTTTTAAATTGAAGTTTTAGAAAAGTATGATCATAAATGTTGGAGTTACGTAAATAACAAACTTGCCCTCCCTCCCTCTGTCTCCCTCTTTTATTTATCTCTCTCTTTCTCTTTACATTATTCCCCTCTTTTTGAAATCGTAATTTTTTCATATTTATGCGTCGTCACATATTTATCCAATATGTCGAATGCTTTTAAAATTCCTAAGTTTATTTTACAAAATGTATTTTCTGGATTGGTTATTACGTGTATAAAATTTTAATTGCATATTGCGCATTTCAAATTTTAATTGGTAATTACAGATGATAATAATTTCCTCCCATATATTCCGCGATATATACGCGACCCGTAATGTATTCTCTGTAACTTACGCTAGCGCACTCTGAAAAACCTTTAAACTAGTTTTATGTACATGCGACAATATCATATAGCACTAATAATAGTATAATATCATGTTTTTCTGTTTTATAATTTCGGCCGACATGTGATAAATACCAAGTATCAAAATTATTGTACTAATATAATAATTAATGTTACCGTACTTTTTCCTCCATCTGTTGTTTTACAAAAAAATAAAAACTATCAAAGACAAGAATATCGAAGGATCCGTCTCTTAAATGAAACGTTATCATTTACCCCCATTTCAAAGCACAGGTCTCTTCTTCTATATTACATTAGTATCTATCAGGTATGTGGTGTGGTGTGGTGTGGTGTGTGTGTGTGTGTGTGTGTGTGGCGCGCGCGCGCGCGCGGGCGGCGGTTTATCAAGCAACCGTTTTGTGAAAAGAAAAAAAAAAGAGAAAAGCAAAGAGCTGCTCGGGACTGTTGAGCGTGATCAGCATTATCGAATTAGCGCGATTGGCGTACGGTCGGAATTTCGCGATGGTTGCGCGGACCCGATGTGTTTGCATTAGCGAAGGCCGCCTGAGGGAATATTGCGTTTCGATTGGACATACACGCGCAAATCGCGGACGATAAATATTAATTATTTTTGTTTGTCTCCTATCGCGCGGCGCGGCATTAATAACATTTCGATCTCGCGTGCGCTCGCGCTCGCACGCCTGCTTCTGTCCCGCATCGTGTCTCTCCGTCCTACTTCCTCTCTCTCTCTCTCTCTCTCTCTCTCCTCCCCCCGTCTCTCTTTCTCTCTTTCAACTTCCTCTCGCGAGTAAAACCATAACGTGCGCCGACAAACGAATTGGTTAGCGCTCTTTCGGTGTGCTTTCCTCTACCAACGCATAATGACCCCACCATCCCTCTGACAAAAACGTTCAAGTAACAGCAATGATGATGTACGCGCACTCTTTTACACACCCCCCTCGATTTCTCCTCGCGAGGTACTCTCCCCAGCGATCGGTGGTCCCCCGCTTGCGCGGGTGTCGCCGCCATCGTCACCGCTACCAACCCCGGGGAATACGTAACCGAGGTTACAATGATGATCGTCGCGCGAATACGTAATGTTCGCAAACAAAGTAGCCCGGCAAATAATAAAACGCGCCTGTTTACCTTGACCGATGTGTATCTCTGGGTTGCTGCTCGGGTATCACAGGATGGAAATCCGCGATGGCGGATTCAGTCGCTCGCGTTTATTCTTGAATAGTCTGATAGTCATAATCAAGCTGGTTGATTAAGCTGATCGAATGCGCGATCATTTCCGAGTAAACGTATATCGCCAAGAAATATAATGTTATCTCGAGAGTGACAGGAAAGGAGTGAAGCAAATTCGATGTCCAAGACCTGTTTCTGTATTCTATCAGTGTGGATAGATTTAGAAAGTCATCAATTGTTAAAAAAAACTTACTAAAAAAAACAAAATAATATATTAATTATTATTTATTATACTATATTAAAATATTATATTTCCTTTCTTTTCGCTTTTAATTATTTGCCTTATCAAGTTGTGATTATTTAATCATCATAAGACAAAAGGAAGTTGCTGATATGAGTTTCCTAAGAAAAAGCATCTGCCGTATTTCTTAGAAACATTGCACTTTGTTATCCCTGGTCATCTAAAGTATTTTTACACATCGCAGTAGCGAATCAAATGTAAATTGTTGTAAATTATTATTTTGTATGTATATAATATTGTAAAACCATATATTTCCTCATTTTCAACAACTACTATTTACGAATCTATAATAAATGTGCAGTTTAAAAACTAACAATAAAGAAGTGTTACATTAATTAAAATATTTATTATGCTTATTTCATTTAATGTATAATTTAATATTATTTAATTTCTACTTTTTTTCAAAAAATTATGATTAAATTCATATCCATAATGCTTTCAAATACTAATAAATTTGAAAACAATTAATAATATATACAATATATTGTTAGTAACAATGATTATAGAGTATAAAATACCATAGACGATCACATTACGTTTACGTAAAAAAATATCAGGTACTCCGAAGTTAATATATGTATAATTTATTAAACAGGATAATGATTTGTGTTCCCAAACCAGATTTTATCAAAAACACGATATTACTTGAATTTACACATTTTTTTATTATGTTTTTAAAAGTGTGTGTAATAGATATCATAAAAATGAATAATAAATAGACAAATATTAAACAGTTCTTACTACACACAGTACAACGTTGCGGTTTGAAAAGAATTCTCAGATTTACATGCAAGCACGTCTTTCATTATTTTAAAACCAAGCCAATCTTCAAAGAATACCTCACGCGCCATCATATATGTATTTAATACGTTGGACATGTGCTGTTTATCGGTTTTTACGTGTTGGACTCACTCGGCGTTTCCGCAAAATGCAAACGCATGCTTCCTGGTACGTAACACGGATGTGCGTGCGTGTGCGTAGAAGTGCAGCCAAGTTGCCGCTTTGGGCAAAGGCGGAAGACGCGCGTTAGGATGTGTGGCCGAAATGAAATAATAAAAAGGAAGATTACGGGGGCTGTACACCGCGGTCCGGATGGGCGGGCGTATAGGAAGTGCACAACCGGCCGGGTCGTTAGGTCGTTACAAATGGAATGCAAAATAATGTCGAAAATTGTTCGACTATATTTCGCAAGACACAAAAGTGACGTATGTGTAAACACCATTGCTCGTTGTCGAGACGCTCTATTGGTCTGTGCAAAATGACCCCATAACTTAGTAAAGCTTAATTCCCGCAATAGATTCGATTGTGGAATTAAAATTAATTTGTTCACATGCACTTGGAAGACACTGAAGCAATTTTTTTTATTATAAGTCAAAGGTAACAAAATTGGATATCAAATTCGTCTTCGAATGGCTGGCTTTCCTAGCTGGCTCTGCGAATTAAATGAATTTAATAATAATATTTCAACGTTATAGTCACACGTAAGATTACCTTATCTGAATTATAAGAAAAATGTAGATATGTATATACTGTTTGAAAAAAAAGATGGTGATCTGCGCAAGGAAGGGGTATACTGTTTTTTGCGTGTATGTATATATATATATTTATGTTTTATCAAATATATATATACATATTTGATAAAATAAAATTTTTACATCATAATTTTAACTCACGATTTTTATTAATATAATTATATATAAATCCAAATTTTAACTAATGGACTAAACTCAGGAGTTTATAACCTCAAAAGGGATGCATGCATAATTGAGAAACTTGTGTTAAATTTAACACATTTCACGTATCCCAAGTAGTCAACCTTAATTTTTGTTATTTTAATATAAGAAAAATGTTAGAAAATAACATATTCATCTTATATATCCAATCAAATGTTTATGTGAAAAATTAATAAGATTTAACATAAAGATTGACACAATGTACAAGCACACAAATTGTAAAAGTATATATTTTTTTAATAATATAGTAAAATCAACATTTATAATACATAAATACATTTACTCATTTATAATAGCTTAGAATTTACGTTTCAAGTTACATTATTTTTATGTAACTTGTTTATTTATTTATAAAATGTGTTACTTTAACATATTAAGAAATATTAAACATCAGTGTAATACAAAATAATTAAATAAAACAATCACATTATGTTAAATTAACACTTGGATATGTCAAAAATTTAAACAAGGACAAGTTTTAACATAAATACAAAATGTTTTTTACTCTATGCATTCTTAAAAGAATATATAACTGTGGGCTGAAACCATAATCACACGGCAATAATAGCAATCGGTATACGTGTATGACGCGTCGCCAAGTCAGTTATACCGTCGGTTCAATATCTTGAATCTCGATCGTGGGCGGCTACCACAAAAATTCTCTCTCCTCACGGATTCGTAAATTTCCTAATACAAACCGTAACAGCAAGCGATTTAGTTGTCCTTGGCTTTATTTGCCACGAAACTTGTGCGCGATTTGAATTACGAAGTAGTTAGAAAAAAATCGTAAAACAAAATTCTCATCCTCCTTATCTATAATATTATACGCTTGGTGATGGATTTAACAAATGTGTATACAGAAATTAGCTTTGAGCGTGAAAAATCAAAATAGTCTTAAATTTTTTAAAAGGAACATAATCCCTTAAATATACTTATCTTAAAACTTTGAGAGAGAGAGAGAGAGAGAGCAGCAAGATACAAGTGTTTTTACTTTTAACATAACATTTTAGAATAAATTGCATTTTGACAATAAAATGACATCTTTAACATTATTTTGACATCAAAATGACGACAGCTTGCTTGTTAGGTATAATCTATGTTTTTCATGTATGTACATAATATTTGTACCTACTTATTGTACATATATTTTATATGTATAGTATATATATAAATATTCTATGTAAGTAAATTTAAAATAAAACGCAGTATCATTTATAAAGCCATTAATTATTATTTTATTCAAATAATTATCTAATTACTAACATTTTCCCATTATTAAAAAAATAATACAATAAAATATGAAATGCTCGAAAAAATTAAATAATGTAAAGTGCCTACAAAGAGCCAACACAGTATCTAAATGTATAACAAATAAATTTATTAGATTGATAACATAAAATAGAATATAATAAACAGACTAAAAAATATTTAAATATAGGTCCTAATTCTGAATTTATCTTCTAAATATGATCTCAAAACGTAATATAAACTTGTGGCAATTACAAAATTGTCTGAGTTCAAAAAAGCATCATTCAAAACTAAAATATGTCTAACTATAGGTACACAAGAAATGGTGCCTAGGTATAGATATCAGAAAAAAAGTTTCTCGATACAGCTCCAATGGTACGTAAATTTGTACAGAGTTACAGTAATTACCTACCTAGATACTACATTGTGTAGGATGCTCAAACTGGTTGTTAGAATGTTAAAACTTTTTGCTTACTAGACTTGAGATTCTAACGTAATTATTCTGATGGTTTAACAAAATGATTCTTTCGGTGTATACATCTAAAACAAACAAAATAGTTTTTTTAAAGATATAATAGACTATACAAATAAAAATTTTTTTATTTTTTCTCTTTTACTGGAAAAAGTTGTATTAATTGAAATCCCGGTTGATAATGGAATTAGAAATTTCTAGTTGAATTTATTATAATTATAATTAAGATATATATAACCATAATTCTGATTAACATGATTAGACCTTTTGGTACGTTCACTTTCGACCAGAATTTTTTTTTCAATGCTTTCTGGCTCTTTTATGTAATACCCTTAAAAATAAATATCTTTGTTAAAAATGGCTTCTTCATTTCTTTTCTTTCTTAAACGCAATGCCTAAATCAGCCGTTTCGCCTATTCACTCGGCAGCTCGCTCATTGCCGATAAAGTATATCTACTTGCTTGGCCTTCCTCCTCCCCACCAGAGCGATTCATTTCTCTTTCGTATTAGACTCGCGTTACGGTCACTGACGTGAATTTAGACGAAGGTCAAGACGTCTGGTCGCGTCTCGTCGTAATGATCGCTTCACATATAATGCCCGAATCGGCATGTGAATAATCGTCTGCGGACCAAATATCCGTACTGATGAGCACGTGTTAATGGGCCTCTCATGTTTATAGAATAGGCAAAGTAGCACAATAATATATTACTGGATTAGTAGAATGGAAAAAAAGAAATAATAATTCTATCGGCCTTCAGATAAAAGTTCATAACCATTCAGTAAAAATTTGCCGAGAGATCGCATATCACTGCGACATTTCATTTTAACCAACATGTGCTATTCTTCTTTTATTTTCGTTGTTCAATTTTTTTTTCGACGTGCACACAGTGCGATCTATCAGATCGCTGGTGATTTTATGTATATATCTGTTGGGATAATTTGTCGCATCGAATATCAAAACGCCTTTCGGTGTAGAAATTTTCGTTTCCGCTTCCTTTTCAGTGCGATTGAATTCCAGAAATTAAGCGTTTATAAAAATACAGAGGATGCCGTGTATCGGTATTAAAACACATCCTGTTGCATTAAGGCTGCCGCTGTCTGTTTCGCAAAACAGGTGCGCGGATACAAGTCGGATGACAAACGGCCGCACGTGACATCAAATTGTTATATTAAATCTCTCGTGTAGGATATTAATATAATTTCTCAAAGGAGGAGTCAATACCAGTCGTAATTTCGAACAACGTTACAATGAACCCTTTCTATCCGTTCGATGCCCTCTTCAGCACACGTTTCACATCGGAAAACAGATAAAGGCAGGTGTTAGTCCTACCGAGTAACTTAATTATCTGAATAATCGCGTGACGTAGATCATCTGTTTGGAATATTTGGGACACACACAGTGTCAGCGAGGAAGCAATACATGCAGTCGCAAGTAAAAGCGTCTAGACAATATTTCGTGCAATTCACACCGGAGTGACTTGATAATTTCCTTCATAAAACTGGAGTCCATCTAATGTAAAAATTTCGATACATAATTCAAGAATTACAATACTTAATTCGAAAATGATATCTAATTAATTATCTTACGGCTGATGAAAATTATAGTTAAGTCGAAACTTGTTCCGGTTATACATATCTTGGGGTATGTATTTTATTAACATACTTATTTCGGTAACATCTTCCGTATTTATTCGTTTTCGGTTAAATTAAATTTATTTGAATTTGTTATTACAACGAACTGGATTTCATACATTTTGTCTAATTAATTAGGTATGCGCTCAAGAATGCGCATAATTAACGGAAGCTTACTCCTCCCATTTAATACGAAACTGTATATATCATTTTAACGAGGCTCGTTTTTCTAACATATGTAACTGCGGCAAATTAACAGTTATTATTACAACACGTATTCTTAACGTCTAGTTGTAACATATTCGAAAGAGGATACGTATAATCAGGGAGAACTTGGAAGATATGTTCCTTAGAGTCAAAGACTTGGCGCAATTTTCAGCACACAGAAGGGTACCGTTAATCCGTTAAAAGGTATAGGCATTGAGGGCACTTCTCGAGACGGAACAAAGCGTTTCGGATGCAATAATTTATGCCAATAAAGGTCGCGAGAGAGTTCGAAAGAGCTCACACGTAAACGTATAGGAAGAGTAAATCTGTACGAGGGCTGCCCTCTTAATTAACGTGCGCTAATTAAGAGAGCTATCGATAGACACGCGTGTGCGCGCGCACACGCACAATTTCATTGTCAGTTATATTCGCGGGCCCGTAGCGACGCTCTAACAACGGCTTCGCATTTTTTTTTTCGGCGTATATCCGAATTGCCAAAAAGGAAGTTCACATGGGTAACCAGCACGTTGCTAGGTCGAATAAGTGCCTAATTATAACTATCTTACATCTACCGCATCGTATTATTACCCCACGAAACGTACACACGACGATACGTTTTCGCCGGTGTCCGATGCACGCGGACGTGCTTAACAAACGTTACCTGGTCAAATTTGCAAGGATGCGCATAATAATCATCCATTAGCCCCAGTCATTTGCGTCCGGAAAGGCGGGTTCTCACGCACTGTCATCCCATCGCCATAATCTCGTAGAGACTGAACCTGGAATCAATTGCGATCGACCCTCAGAACGATCATCATGCCGCGATTATTATATTGCACCCGTCAAGGCGTATACACGTGTATCAATGCGATATCGATGTTAAAGCGATCGGTTTTCCCGCAGTTCAAATTGGTCGTCTTCTTTTTGTACAAATGGAAATTACATTTTAATTAAATGTCTTTAATGAGAGAGAGACGAATTTAGTATTCCGGGTTTTAATTATTTCGCGCTGAATCGCGTGCGCGCATAGGACGGAAAACAGCAAAAATATTCTCTGTTGTAATTGCGTAATCTACCGCGTTATACATTAGTATACATGTATGCGTATAAAATTTTCCATAATTAATTTTCTATAATGTATAAATGCTGCGAATGTACGTTATTTGACGATCAATGATTTATATAAAAGTATATAACTTCTCCTCAAATGAAAATTATTAAATCATTATAATTCTAAGCGTTATATATGTTATTCGAAATGTTATTCGAAAATTATTAAATCATTATAATTCTAAGCGTTATATATGTTATTCGAAATGTAGCACATTTGGCAATATTATACAATACTATATATATATATATATATCATCCTGAAAGTGTTTTAGATTGTTTTCGGCGCGTGACACTGGCTGTTTCGCGTCTGTTATTATATTACCTCATGCTTTGCGAAATGCTTCCCCGAAGGCATAATGATAACAAAAGTGACATCGCGCAATAATTGGCACACTTCGACATGAAGCTCCTTCGCTCCTTCGTAACAGTCTCGCGCGATTGAAGCGGCCGATTTCGGCGGAAGGAAAAACCGCGGGAGGTCACCACGTTATCTCTTACAATTAGCGTGTGGTCAAAATTATTCTGTAGGGAAAGAAATTAAGTATATAACTATTCTATAGAAAAAGAAACAAAGTATATTATTCCGTAGAGAATGAAATAAAATAAATATGCGTTAAAAATTATTTTAAATACAAGGTACAAAATAATGCTGATTATAGTAATCCTAAGACACTAAAGAGTCACAGAAATTATATTTTGTCCACACATCGCTCATTTGCTACAACAATTACGTGACTCAAAGGTTGTTATATTGGAATTGTAATTTACAAGAAATGAACATAAAAAAATATAAAGAAAAAAAGAAAGGGTATTCTGAAAGAAATTTATACTTAATATCGTTATTCTTTTAAAATCAATTGTTACTCCAACATTATATTTTGAAATTGTTAGTGCAAAATTTCAATAATTTTTCAAGCATTCTGGCTAGATTTTTAGAAAACTTCGTTTTTTTTAGTTATGTGAGTTATGTCGTTATTGTAGCAAATAAGCGATATTACGATAAGTTAAATGCGTTGCAAACCTATTTATTTCGTACTGTCAAGCTTTCTTATGTATAGTATTGCATCATGAACTTCATTAGTACTCGATATTTATGACAAGCTCTTCTCATAATCTAATGATAAGCACATCTTGAATATATTTGTTTATGATATTTCATAATGTTCCAGTAAGTGTACACAAAAAGCATTTTCTTAGTACTAAAGTTATCTAATAAGCAGATTTCCAAGAAGCTTTTTCTTGTGTATGTCTACTAGAATATTACAAAACGATTAGGCAATTGTAAATAAGGAGAATTTATAGAAACGTGGTCCTATTTCGGCTCTTTTTTAATGAGAAAATAAAGCAAAGGTTTTCCGTCATATTTAACTACATTTGCCTTCGTTGAGACATGTCCAATAATATTACAAATATTTTGATCGTGCAACAATTATTCTGTATCGCAACGGTTAATTTTGCACGTCTAAATCCGTTAATATGTGCCATTTGCGGATCAAAAAATTGCACACGTGTTTAAAAATCGTCCTCTATGAGTCCGTATTTCAAAAATTTCATAATGCGCTTTGCGTCACTCGATCGAGATTGCAGAAAATAATACAATTCGTTCGATGCGACTCACATCAATTTTTAATTTTCCTTATAATATGCTTTATACGCAAAATTTTACAATAAACTCGACAGTACAGCTATCGCGTGAAATTAGTAATTAATATTGTAAATTCGTGTTACAGGATGTATTCAACGCTATTGATCTCGTTGCTCAATGTAGTCTAATCTTGATTAGATAGACAGAAGCTAACAGAATGTGTAATATGAGATTTCTTGCGAAATTATGTACCGCGCGGTGAATAGGGTTAGTGACGCGGCATGTCGTAATTTCACAATGGACGACTGTATATATTGCGCAAAAAAGATATGCTGCACAAGCAAAAAATTTTCTGACCAGGCGCTTGCGTGATTAAAGCACTAACTGTGGAATTCCCAAAAGATACCACACCATAATTACTATTATTTCTTAAAATATAGAACTGACGTTAAAATAAAAATTGTTTATATGTGTTGTCAGTAACAAATATGCTAATGTCAATCTTAGAACGTGTGAGACAAACCAGAACACGGGATTAATTGTCACATTTTCGCAACTTTATTTAAAATTAAACAACTTATTTGTACGATGATGAATTTAAGAATAGGTAATATTTTTTTTTTACTTAAAAGGTGTAGATATATTATAACATATACATATTTATATATTATAAAGTAATATTTCAAAATTAGCTAGACATCCACTTTTTTCTAAAAACCACTAATCAAAAACTGATCCCGATCTCTAATTGTAAGTTTTGCAAGTAAATATATTCGTACGGTATATATCCTTCCTTTCTAAAAATAAGCGCTGTTGAGAAAGAAAGAAAGAGAGAAAGAAAAGAAAGGCGAGAAGAGGCTGATCGAACGCAAAAATGCACTGAACGAATGCACGTTGCGACGAATAGATGTGTGTATTGAGACGAATGGACGTGTAAAGATCGGCAGATAGAAGAGAAATAGAGTAAGCGTGGTTCGCGGAAGGGAGAGAAGGAATAGCAGTTGGAAGGGCCGAGGAGGAGGAGGAGGAGGAGGGCGAGGACAGGGTAAAGGCGAACGTACCCTTAGGAAGTGAGAGATGCAGCAACTGTGAGAACAGGAGAGGGACCGGGAGGGCGGACGAGCGCTGAAGCGGCACAGAAGGTGAATGTCCAAGGGGCCAACCTGTTCGAGGTTCATGGCCCCCGATCGACTAGCAAACTCTCTTGCAGGAAGCCTGCCCAATCTGCTAGCGAGCCTCGTGCAAAGGACCGCCGCACCTTGCTCTTGAAACATCAGAATTTTCGAATAATATCGCGAACACACGCGGCTATTCGCCGCACGTTTAACATTAGACTATCGCGTTTCATTGACTCTGATCGCTCGCGAATGTCAGATAAACATTAGATATAGATTAATGTACGTCTTCATTACGACCCGAGTCTGAGTCGAAACGTTATGTAACAAACAATTCGTCATTTATTGATATAGAGTGATTTGTAGAAAGCGTAAAAGACGAAACAGTCTTTTCGCAATAAATTAAATCTTGAGTAGTGTGTTTCAAGATTACAAATTGACGATCAATTCGATTTGTGGTCCGAACTAAAAAATCCAATTATAATTTAGAATTGAGTCTCAACCACGATACCAAATTGACAAGAGTATAGAATTAAAAAATTAGAAATATTAAGCACCGTTTTGACTGATTAAAGGGCCTTTTCTCTCATTTGTATTAAAATAGTTTGATATTAATGCAGAAAGAAATAAAGTATTTTGACAAGAGAGATATTCTGAATATCATCTTATTCTCCATTTTATAATTTTATTTCTTCCGCCGTATCCTTCGCCATATCAGAATAGAATAAAGGAAGAATAATATATTAAGATAAAAGGTATATATATACAACATTATATGTATTAACTGTATTTAGCATCGTTGTCACAACAACAATTCGAACGGTTAAAGAAGATGGCTCTCTTCCGAGAAAATTTCACTTCCTCGAATAAACATTCTCAGACCAAGGTTTAATCGATACAAAATATTTCTGCAGAAGATAGTCGACACAAGGCAACTTCGTAAGTGAAAACATAAAGGTAAAAATCTGACGGGATTTCAAAACCGGAAGAACAGGCGCGATGATCGACGTGCATAACCGAGTTGAATTATCCGATTGTGAATATATCTGACGTCCCAATCGCATTGAACGTATATTCATCATCGAATATACATATAGTGCTATTAATATACTGGTTTACTGTTTGGTTTACATGTAATACGTCAGTGCCACAAAAAATATTGGAACTTTTACACAGAGTTGTTAACCTATTATTCAAATATTAATTTATACAAATTTTTGCGCCGCATTAACGCAAACGTCTGTTTCGTAACTCTTATACAAGCTGTTCTCGCCATTTGTTTTCGACTACGAAAAACTCAACGTGCAACTTTTTCTCTACCAAAAGGTGACTTTCAATTCGCGATTATTCCCGCATCGGTGAGTCCAAAACGTGAGCCTGACGCGAAACGCGCATAGATCAGCAATATCTTGTCCTCGATATAAACTATAATCTTATCTCTCGCGTTAATCGGAACGCAAATATCCTGCGATGTGTGTCAGAGATGGCGCGATTAATAGTATATCGTGATGTTACTGAACGTCTCTCAGAGATTAACGACTCAGAGGTTGCACGTGCAGAACACCGGTATGTTCCTCAGCGGGATAATAATGACGGTGACAATGATGACGCGAATAAAGCAGCCATTTTACATTTAAAATCGCCAAACGAAATTTCGCATGCCAGCGATACAAAACGCAGCAAATCAAATGTTCTCGAGCAGTCGCTTGTGGATCCGGTTCGATTCACCTTTTCCAGCCATCAAGAAAGCCGGCGTTCGCAACAAGTCACGCCTGTCTCGAAAGAGAGAGAGAGAGAGAGAGAGAGAGAGAGAGAGAGAGAGGGAAGAAGGGGAGAAGAGAAGGAGACAATAAGACGACGGCTGCGAATTCCTACAGATTCGAGATATTGCGTAACAAAATATACATCAAGCGAACGGTACTCGATATAATGGTGCTTGCATCACGCGCAATCAGCTCTTCTCTCGTCGTACACCTTTATGCGGGCAAGATGAATCGATAATCATTCACACTCCCTCCCCCCTCCCCCCTTACATCGATAATTTTTATTACTACTTCCCTAAATGTTTGGCTACTTTATGTAAGAGGATCATATTGTTCGTATTCCTGGAGCTATATTGTATTCATAATGACATATCGTACAAACATTCTCTCAATTTATTATATCTGATCAAGGTGTTCTTTACTGTAAACGTCAACAGTGAAAAATGTCGTAATTAATACTTACACTGGAAAAAATGGTTTGATTAAATTAATAATGATTCTGGTGGGGAAAATGGACGAATTCGAATTTTCTGATTAAATCTAATAGAATTCTAGTTGAAATAACCGAAATTCTGGTTGATACAATATTTCTGATAGAGCTACTACTGGAATTCTTATTTTTTCATTTTCAACCACAAATTTTTTTATCATATATCTCTTGATTTTAAATTTCTTTTCAAACGCATTAATAATTTTTGAATCAATATTGCGTGTTAAATTTTTCATAATCATTGTCAAAAATAAATCATAAGGATTATAACATGCAGAGATTGCGATAGACACATTTGCATTACTATATTATACAGCACAACACTATGTATATTAATTTTTGAATACAAGGTTATCAATTGCATAAAATTTTTAAGACATTTTTATGTTCATAGTAGGGGCATTTTTTTAATTCTTCATGTCTACAATATAAACATTATTTGATTATTTATTTAATATTACTTAATATCTAGCAATTATAATCGAAGTTAGGCCGATGAAAATAAATCGATTAATAGAAATAAAATTCTATTATCGATCAAGCGAATGTTAATGTTTTCAGTAAATTACACTAAGATGTAACAAGATCCACTTTTGACCGCAAAAATAGGATTATTTATATTAATTGATTAATATTTGACATTTTTTTCAATCAAACGATTAATACTTCTCGTGTGCTTCTTGTGTGCATTCGTATTAGTATTGTGAATTGTCCTTAAGTGCCTTATCCATCGATCAGAATGATTTTACGTAACGAGATACACAAAGCAAGTGATTACAATATAATTATCGCGTGGCTCTTTGCCGAATGGTTTCTGCTCTGCCCGACAATAATCTGTTTATGGGCTTCCGTCTGCGCGAAAGAGTAACGGTAGTTTGTTCACGCTGCTTCAATTGTTTGGCATAAGCGCAGAATTTTAGACTGTAAGTGTCACGATCGTCTCACATGTCTCGTTTACAGTGCGGATTATATCGTGTCGAAATCCGGAGGCCGGGACCAGGTTGATCGCACGCATTTGCGAATTCCCGTTCATTCGCTCTTAATTGACCATCTCGTTGGATTCGACAATGTATCGTGATAAGATACTTACGAATCTAAGTGACGGTTGAGATGTTCCTTTGTCTCTTTCTTTGTGTGAATCTATCACGGACTCTCAAATTCTATCAATCGGTCAATTGCTAACTCATTGTCGCAGCTTAATATTGTATAATATTATTGCTTTGAGTTATTATTAATTCAAAACGATTCCATTTACAATTTTTGTACTTTAAATCTTTTATTTTTTATGATATGCGTTGATCTGTTTAGCCTTTTTCAATTCAGTGAGCTCACTTTGAAAGCGTAGTACTACGATTTATTTGGAAATCGGAAATCTATCGGTCAGAAGAAGAAGAAGTCTTTTATTGCACGAGATCATATGACGTGGTGTATAAAATAAAAAC
The DNA here is from genome assembly GCF_001594065.2 of Cyphomyrmex costatus. Taxonomy (NCBI): domain Eukaryota; kingdom Metazoa; phylum Arthropoda; class Insecta; order Hymenoptera; family Formicidae; genus Cyphomyrmex; species Cyphomyrmex costatus. Next base: position 131,765 of record NW_017275663.1, read on the forward strand.
AGATTTTTTGTAACTTTGTGCTGTTATAAATATTCTTATGAATTTTTAGCAAAACAAACATCAAAATGTCAGAAAATGTTATTTTCAAATAGGTATTCACTCAATGTAAAAACAATAAGAGAGAATTTTCGATTGTTATTAATTGCTTCGTACTGTTTCATTTTTTCAACTAAAGAGAAGTGAAGAAAAATCTACGATGTACAGCAATGGTCAAAATTATTGGGTATGGTACTATTTTTTTTTTCATTTACCTACAATTCTTTATTATACAATTTACTTACAATTCTTATTTGCGTTATTACTTATTGGTAACAACGCCAATATTATACAATACATAGATAAGTTTGAAGAGTTCTTAAAACAAAGGATATTTCACAAAAAATGCCATAAATCAATCTTTGAATTAAAACTTTATAGATGATTAATAAGATATATTTAATATTTTTGGCTAATATTGTAATAGAGTGATGTTGCTATGTAAATAGATGGATTAAGATCGCGATCTAAGCATTTCCAAGCATTTGTAGTATTATATAGACGGGGGTACCCTAAAACCATTACTCATTGATGTTCGACGAGAATCTGCAGAGTATTGCTAAGTCCTCAAGCTCGTTATCTCAATGAACAGCTAGCGAACGTTGTTGATCGCGGTCTGTTCGATTGAAGGACGGCAATCTGCATTCGCCGTTTATCGCTTTAATCTAAAGATACATTTGGATACAATGTCGAGAGAAAAAACACCTTACAGCATATTGACACAGATGCATTTACAAGTAACATTAAAAAGATATTCGCTTATAGATTAATGCGACTGATAATTTGCCGATTTGCGAAAGGAATCGAATTAACAGCGGAAAAAAAATCATTACCGATTACGCCTTTTCGAGCGCTGACGATTTAAAAAACAATTTCTGTTGTACGAGAGAAAGGTCTTTTTTTGCATCGCCGCATTGCTGATACATCGATGATACGATGATCTCTTATGGAAGAGTCGCATATCTATAATTTGTCTCTATCGATTTTGGTTTACGTGCTAATGACTTTCTCAATTATCTTCGCGGATCTTATTTTAAGAAAATAATATTTTACAGACGACATATTACTCTCTTCTCCTAATACTCCTAATACGCCGCGAGAAAGAAGCTATTAATTTTAAATCATCCGTAGATGACATAATCTTAATAGTTATTGTCTTTAGTTAATTTTTTAATAAATAAATATTTATAGATTTTTTCAGAATGTTATAAATACGTAACAATATATTATATATATATATATAAATGTATGAAATTGTGTATGTATGATAAAAAAAAGTATTGTATAAAGCAACAGAATGAAATATGAAAAATGTATATATTTATCTGTATATATATTTACATATACATAAATGAATTTGAAAAAAAAGTTTACTGCGATTTTTTCGAAAACAGTTAAAAATAGGAGGAAGAGACACCTATTAAAAACAGGCCTGCAAAATTTGAGGTGTTGAAAGTTGATTGGCATTTAACAATGTTTTTTAATGTAATTTTTCGCACTAAATTCGAATCCAGAATTGCTCTATCACGTTAAGATTTCGGGATATCTGCCCAAAACTGCCAAAAAAGCTATTTTCAGTCATATGTGAAATTCAATTAAAAATTGAGAAAAGTTTTATCGTCTAATTCATCAACGGTATCATTTACTACTATACGGCCCCCTCAAAATTCATTTTGAGTCATCTTAAAGCGATTTTTTTCCGGAGATATACCAATTCAAAGTTCGACAAATTCGCGAGAAGCAGTGCCGCGCGGCGTTTGGAGTATAAACAATTCTAGCAGATTAAAAAATATTCTGTGACAAAAGATAGAAGAGTCATATAATCTGACCAAAAATATCGTTTGTTCTAATACAACAGTATAGATATTAGGCTCCTCTCTTTCTCTCTCTCTCTCCACTAGGTATAATTTATCGAACTTCGAATTGATATATTTCCGGAAAAAAGAATCGCTTTGAAATGGATTTTGAAGGGGCCGTATATGTACAGTAATAAATGATACCGTCGATGGATTAGACGACAAAAGTTTTCTCAATTTTTAATTGAATTTTAAATACGGCTGAAAATGGCTCTTTGGCAGATTTGGGTTAAGATGTCTCGAAATCTTGACATGATATAGAGCAATTCTGAAGCCGAATTCGGATTCAGCGCGAAAAATTACGTAAGGAACCATTGTTAACTTCCAATCAACAAAACCATGCAGGCCAGTGTTATTATCAAAATTGTAGAATAAGAGGTCACACCTCAATGACCTTGAGCCTACCTTAATGTTCTTGGTTTTTACTTCACGAATAAAAAATGTTTTTAATGGGAAGAGGAGATATATTTGAGTCATTTTGTCGATACAGATATCTCAATCAGTCTTTGTATCGTAATCATTTTTTCGAAGATTCAATTATTTTCCGAATACAAATTAAAAGACGTCATAGACTAAACGTTTAAAAAAATTTTTTTATTATTACAATAAAGTTCATAAATATTCACTATGTCGATCTAAACATGCCTGTTTGTTTCGTAGAAAGCTTGTTTAGACGTCTTCTAATTCCTCAATCGTTATTTTGCGAAAAACAAAACTTTATTTTTTCCATTACGTTTTCGGAGTGATAGCACGTTAGAGGTAGTCTTGTATTATATCTTATCCAGTATGATCGTCCAATATTAACTCTATCGTGACTAATTTAATTTTTTTGCATCATAAGTAAGATGTCAGCATGGATCATAGGTGGGGCAGAGGTACTCCATCAAACTTATTGAAAGAAAATCTTAGTGAGACACATGGCACGCTGGTCACGAAAGAATTACATGATAGACGATGACGCAAAATTGGTATTGCGTGTAGGGTCGTACATGAAACGAGAACGGTCGTACTATGTACAGCTAAACCTATGTTTTTAAATTTGACTATGTAAAGGCTAAATACCGGACGTTGCAGGGTGGTAACAGGGCTGACAGGTGGGGGCAAGGTATGATGCTGGCGGTGTCAAACACCAGCATAAGAAGATAGTCGCCTTACGATAGAGCGAGATAAAAGGGGAGGCGGAAAGAGAGGCAGAGGAAAGAGGCGAGACTCGTTCGTTTCATTTCGGAGGCTGACGGCAGAGATGAGATGAGAGACGAGACGAGAAGAACGGGAAAGGAGCGATGGAAAGAAGGCGACCGAAAGAGGAAGAAAGAAATAAGGAGAAAGCGAGGGAGAAAGAAGAAGATCGGAACAGCAAAGTGAAGGAAGGGTGGATAAGAAAGAAGAGAAGGGAGAGAGAGAGAGAGAGAGAGACGAGTTATAGCGGAATAAAAAAGAAGAGATAGCGATGGAAGAGAGAAGAGCGTCAAGCGGAGAAAAGAACAGAAAGAAGTAGAAGAGAGAGTGGAATAAGCGGATGGGCTAACGTTAGCGAGTAGGAAAGAGGGAAGGAAGGAGGGCGATTGGTCGGCATGGATGAGACTCGTGAGACGAGCAAGGGGAACAGCCGAAGCGGTGCACGGCCGAGACCAAGGGTGTCAGGGCGAGGGGAGGGGGGGAAAGAACTAAACCAAGGGTTGGGGGCCACTAGCGAGAGAATGGTGGGGGGCCGAAGAATTGGCGAGGACCAGGCCTCGAGTAGAACGAGCGAGGGGAAGAGGACGAAGATGAGGACGCGGATGAGGACGCGGATCAGGAGAACGAGGAGGAGGAAGTGACGGAGCAGGAGGAGGAGGAGGGAGGGAGGGAGGACGTCTGGTGGGACGCGGAGGGGTGCCGCGGGGGACCCCGCGGTACGGAGGGTAGGGGTTGTCGCCCCTCCGCGGCATCAGCCCCGCTAGCATGGCCGAGAGGAGCGGGGGCCGGGTTAAACCCCCTCTCCTCACGTCGCGAGGTTCCTATGAATTTTGCGACACTCAATAAAAAGTGGTTCCACGAGGTTAACATTTCGGTAACTATACCCTCGCCTACCCGGGACGCGCGCGCACTCACTCACTCACTCACGCACGCACGCACGCACGCACGCACGCACGCAGTGTACGACAAGACGGATCGGACGGACGTGTATTATGTACATATACTTACGTACGCGAGCGACGCATGCATATAGTAGACGGCCGCATGTACCCTCGTTCATTCTCGCACGCTTAATCCTCTCTCTCTCTCTTTCTCTTTTTCGCGCGCAGGGCCACTCTTCGGCGTACATCACGGGGGCCACGCACGCACGCACACAGACGCGGGTGCAAGCGGGCGGCACACTCTCGTGTTAAAAACGAGGGAAGCGAGAGAGGGATAGGAAGAACGGCGCGGAGGGAAGGAGAGCGAAAAAGAACTCTTCGTGCAGATAGAGAGAGAAAAAAGAGAGGAGGAACACAGAGAAAGAGAGAGAGAGGGAGAGAGACGGAGAAAGAGGAGCGTACACACGCGCGCGGGCACTCGGCACACGCATACATGCACGCCGCGCGCGCACGCATACCACAGGACTGCCGAAAAAACTGCACGGGAGAGGCGCAGCAACGGGCAAACCGAACCGCGCGCGAATCAAGTGCTTTGGCCAGTCGCGTTCCCAATCACTCTACGACTAGGTAGTCCCCCGGTGTGTCCCAAAGAAGCGGCGAGGAGAGCAGCTGGGTCCTTCGATCCTCGACATTCAGCCGGCGCGCAAGATAATACACGCAGGACATTCTAACACCGACAATTGTCATCGTTTGCGCGCTTTCTCTCCCTCTCTCCCCCCCCTCTCTCTCTCTCTCTCTTTCTCTCTCTCTCTCTCTCTCTCTCTCTGTCGCGCATTGTCTCATCCAACAATTCTGCGGCACGTGTTACCCGCGCTAGAAGTTGTTAACCATTTCATTTTCCTCCTTCACCCAAATCCCTCGTGTTTCTCTTTCCCCTTTTCTCACTCTTCAATCGCGACGACGTTTTGGAAGAATAAGTTAACCCGGCATCGGGAGAAACAGAGAGAGAGAGAAGAAGAAGAAGAAGAAGAAGAAGAAGAAGTGGTGCGTTTTTCAGTTACATCGGAGGACAAGGCGGAAAAACAGTGCGCGCCCATGCGTGTATCGACGGGATCGCGAGTACGCGTTACGGTGATCCAGTTACGCGGGTTCTACACGCGAAGAAGAGGGAAAGGGAGACGATTTCCTTGAGGAGAGAGAAAACGCTCCTCGATCACGGTGTGAGTGATGCTATTGAATCTCGTCTGACGTTTTCGTCATCGGTGTGTTTCTTGGGGGGTCGTATCTCCGCGCTGCCCCCTAAGTGATCGACGTGACACCGTATAGAGGATCGAGAACGTAAGAAGAGCGCGAGAGGGAAAGTGCGCCACGTCGCAATTCGGGAGGAGTATCGCGAGGAAGAAGAATGAGGAGGAGATAGCGCGCGAGGAAGATTTTTTTTCGTTACGCGGTTTCCACGTGTCTTCGAGATCGTCTTCGACGCGTCCCCCAAGAGTGACGATGTTTGTGAGGCGAGTGTGAAAAATCTGAGATAATTTGGATTCATCGAGGATTAACGTGGTTCGAAACATACAACTATCTCGACGTATGTCACACGACGTACAGTCGCTAGCGATCCGTTCGTCCGTCAGAGAGATTTCACGTATTACTAATTTCTCGTCCAATTTAAGACGTCCCAGAATACAATAGATATCGTATCATCAGCAGGTAGTGATTTGTGAAAATTGAAAGAAAAAGCTGGTCGAAAGGGAAGAATTGGAGCGAGAGTAAAAAAAAAATCAAGAGACAGGCGTGCATTCTCAGTGTCTCTACTCGGCGATACCTCGGCACGACTAGAGAAGAAGAAATCAGCGGAAGTCGCGGTGGAAAGACGTTCGCCGATCCGTCATTTTCGTCGTATTAGGACGATAGAATCACGGGGCTTAGCCGTCGACGACAAGGACGCCGGGCAAAGAGGAGGTCCAACACACTTCGCTTCTCGCTTGACGATCAAGGTACGTCCACAGCTGAGACCGGTGGCCTTCGGCTGCCTGTACGGCTTCCACGGTGTATACGCGCGGTCGCGCTAGAGACAGAGGAAGAAGTTTAGGGGAGACAGAGGGGACGGGGGGGAGGGAGGGGGGACGGAGTAGAGTGAGACACGAAAACGTAGAGGAGGAGGGGAGGATCGCTTAATAAGAGAGAAAGAGTAAAAAATTCGGGAGGGGGTACTTAAAGGGGGCGGTCGGGAGGCAGAGAATAAGAGGATAGACGGAGAAAATCCGGCGAGGGTAAGAGAAAAAAAAAGGGGAGGGGGAGGAGGGGGGGCGAAAGCGAAAAAGAGTGCGAGAGAAAAAGAGGGAAGACGAGGGAGAGAAAGAAAGGAGGAACGTGCGTTTGCGTGTATCTGTCGCGCGAGTCATATAGCGGTAGTAGCGGTGTGTATACGCGTGCATGCAAATATACACGCGTATGTAGGTGTGCGTATTCACGGCGGAGCGCGATGCGTGCACATGCACCAACACACACACACACACGAGCGAGAGTACACGCGGTGCGTGTATGCGCGTGTCCGTGATTGGCTCCAACACGTACATGTACGAGTCGTTGAACACCTAGTTAGCGCTAGAATACGCGCGCGTGTCCTTTCATGAATCCACATACGATGACGTGTCTCGTATGCCCTTGCCTATGTATGCCAGACGGCGAAGGTGACTGACGGCGATTGTGGCGGCCGGCGGCGGCAGCGGCGGCGGCGGCGGCGGCAACGGCAACGGCAGCCGGCAGCGTTGGCGGTAGCGCGCGGCGTTAGTACCGTTTGGACTGGCGCGGCTAGACTCGTACTAGACGAAGATAATGCCAGACGTTAGAGAGTGCCTGGCACATGACGTAATCCATCGCTCGCTCGCTCGCTCTCGCTCGCTCTGCGCCGCGAGAGGCGCTCGATCCTCGTTTGTCGCTCCGGGGCCGTGCCGCGACCGTGCCACGGTCGCCCGACGCGCTCGACTCTACGCGTTCACTCTCGTTTTCCACGCCGCACCACACCTCGTCTGGCGCGCGGGGCTCCCGCCGCGTGGGAGTAATCGTTTTTTCCTCGTTTCCTTTTTTTTTTGTTTTTTTTTCGTATTTTTTTTTTTCACATGCCCGATTTCGTCACGTTACCGCGCCGGGTGCGCGCCCGCGCGCGCAACAAGAGAGAGCTATTTTATTTTTATTTTTTTTGTTTCACTAACCGCAAGCGATTACGTATTTTTTGGGGCGCAGGATTTCAGCACCCGTGAGTTTACTCACGGTGTCCCGCGTTTCGCATGTACGTTTATATAAATATCTGTATATACTTATATGTACACGTGCATATCTCTCTCTCTCTTCTATTTACACGCTTACGATGCACGAGAGTTAGAAGAGGCCACGTGTCGCGAATATTAAGCACGCGGTATAAATATTAAGAGGAGGACAATTGCTATTCGTAGACGATATTTCGCACGCACCTGCGACCGCGCGCGAGAGAGTTTCTTCATATCGAACGCTCCTTTCTCGGCCCGCCTGTCTCCTATTTTTACGAGAGATCGCAGGTTTTCGGCTTGTTGCACGACCGTGCAGCAAGTTGAAAACACCAGAAGACCTAGGTATAAATAGATTCCGCGAGTACGCGCCGTCGGAGAAAGAAAGAAAGAAAGAGAGAAAGACACGGAGGAAAATCTCGAACAGGACGAAGGGGAGACGAGAAGGGAGGGGGCCGGGCTCTGGTAAAAAAATAAGAAGCGTCTCGATGATGATGCGTACGTTCTTGAAAAATTTAGCCGCCGCGTGCACCCCAGCTATACGTATACGCGTGCGCGCGCATGCGGCGTGTAGAGCGATAGAACTTTCCGTCCGGCGCGGCGCGACGGCCTGTAGAAGCGGATTCTCTCAAGGATGGTCTCGGACAAACTTGCGGCCCACCTAATCTCCTTTGTTAGTCGATGTTTCGTTGACCGCGAGAAGCTATGTTGTTCCCACTATATACCTCGTCAACACGGTAGTCCTCACCCGTCCGATTCACGATATCGCGCGCGAACGCTCGCGCTCGGTAATTTTAGCTTGCGTGAACGATTCGACGCGCGATTTATGATAGGACACGACATACAGCGTGCGCGTAACGATATTTCTTTCTTTTTCTCTCGTTAAGCTGTAATCACACTAGCGATTGCGCGATTGACGATTATCTCTCAACCAATCGGAACGAAGCAATCGGTGACTGCTTTGCTCTGATTGGTTGAGAAATAATCGTCAATCACAATCGCGCAATCGCTAGTGTAATTACGGCTTTAGTACTGTTCAGTACTGTTCGATTATGAGAATCGTAAGAATTTGACAAAAAAGATCCGATGCAGCTACTATTGTGTGTTTGAAATTTCTATTCCTACAATGTAGTACTGTTTTTTTACTTATATATGAAACCTCCTCATGTAAATGTGTGTGTAGTGTATATTCGTAAATTAATTCTTTAAAGTCGATTGTTGCTAAACTGAAGCTACCGCGAAACAAGTTAAGCGTTTCTAATTTTAATGCATTTTGTCGATACGCGTATTATTATTCGCCGTCTATTATTTCGACGAGCGACGATAGAAAACCGAGAACGATAGAAGATCGGAATTCAACGTTGATATCATCGTTTTCTTCTCTACAATACGGCTGAACTCGTACCATCATACAAATTAAATGTATCCGTTCTTGGAATATCGGCGCTTTATTAGCGTAATTAAAAAACAGAAAATCTTTCGTGCCACTCATTATTGAAATGACCGCTAACCCTTATTAATTTATAATGCAGTTTGTCTGATTGTGCCGATTTGCACGGTAACATTAATACGCCGGGGCAATTAGAGCGGCGATGCGATGGCCAGTTAATTTTCTTCGGAGCACCTGCACGAGAGAGAAAAGGGATGTATCCGGTAACGGTGTGTTCTCCTTGAACCATAACGGACGCTCAATCTCACCCGTTATTCTCGTTCTTCTTAGCTCTTTCAGTCCTTCGATTCGCCGCTACGGGAATTGTCGGACACTGCAAAATGGCTGTGCTCGATTTTTTCGTACTTACTTTCTAACGCTATTCGATGCAAATTTCTGATCTCCTCGAGAGATTCGAAGATACACGAATGTAGTTTTACAAAATTCCGTATAATATTGAAATCGTGAAATAATATATATATATATATATATATATATATATATAATAATGCATAATATAACATCAGAAACATTTCTTTAAAAAAAGTAAGGGATAAACTTTTAAGAGAGAATATTTCGAAATATATTCTGTCTGTGTCTGTAGAATGTACATGAATAATTTCCATTTCTTGAATTATTACATAGAAAGACAGAGAAAGAGGATTCTTAATAAAAAATTAAAAATCGCGATAAAAGATTGGACTGATAAAACTGTTCTTAAAGAAAAAAATGTCCCGAAATCAAGTTAGCGTAAAAAGACTATAATTCAATTCAATTACTCTCTACATATTAAGATACATTTCTGCGGTACACCTGTCGCTATCAAGAAGCACTTTTTATTGTAAAATCATATTTCGCAGAATCGTCAAAAATGTCGTTAGTGAGAGGAAATCTTCCCACGAGCGTATAAAGTGACGTTAAAGTGACAAAAATAAATAGTCAAATTAATGCGAGAATAGTCTATAGAGAGTTGCGTAACGTGTGTGACGATTTAGTTTCGTAATATAAAAGGCAAATTGACTTTATCGCGCGGGCTAGTGCGATTCTACGAATAGGAGTATAGTTTGTACGTGCAGGTATGCATATACACAATATGAATCGGTCGATTAGATTGTACGCCTAGTAACTAGATTACGTTCGCGGCGGCTCGCGCGTTATCTGCGAAATTAGACTCCGACAAGCGGACGCGTTATTTAGGCGCAGCAGCGGACGCTCGCTCTCGGTTAGGAAATCGCCATTCGCATTACAGACTGACACGTCAGTAACGATGCTTCGACATCGTCGCGTATATATTTTTGACACTGATTATTCAGCCTTGATGTTAGGTAAGCATCTGGCGATCTCATAGAAAGTAGCGAAAAAACTTTATCGATCACATGATAATAGAATCGTACACTTGTGTGTTTTACGTTATTTTATATTATTCGTCATTACAGCATTGATTTATCGACCTCGCTCATACGAATCGTTGATTTCCATTGATTTACTTTCCGCGGGAACCCGCTATATAGTATTACATACACACGCGATATGTGCCGATAGCCCAAGCCACGGATACACTTGAGAAGATTATCGCGCGATATACATCGCGTATTCTATTAAATTTAAACATTCCGGAACGCGCCTGCGTCTCTGCGCTCGACGATCGATAGTGATCGATGAAAGAGAGAGAGAGAGCCCGCGGAACACGCGCGGATAAGAGCGTGTGAGTTCGATCAAATTAACAAAGCGAATTCATTCAACGATCCGTCCAGCGTAGCATAGTGCAAGTCAGACGAAATAAATTCCTGCGTGCATCGATACAAGACGCGCGATTAAATAGTGTATATATATATATATGTATACACACACTATGTGTATTGCGTAAATTCAGGTGCGCGGCGATTATGCGGCCACGCCACGTTTTGCATGCTACGCGTTAAAATTCGTATAGTCGGCTCCGTGCGACGCGTACCTTGGGAAGAGGAAGGTCGCAGGTGCGAGATTTAACAAATCGTGTCTTATAGACTCCTGCGATATGTACGAGAGAAGTTTGGAAACGACTCGCTCGGTCGAGACGGGACGGAAATATTATATCACGATTAATAAATATATTAACGCATACACACACATATGCATATATTATATATGTTTTAAGCTACAGACACACACATATATGAGTTTTTTTATATACTTTATTCTTATATATACGACGAAAAATAACATGACGTGCGCAGGAAGAAGGTAGGGAGAGCAGTTTGTCTTTGATTTTCATTACTATCTCTCTATGGCAAAATATTAACTACGTTACTTCTCGCTCAGAAATAATCTACGGATACATGAATAGATTAAATATTAATCCTTTCCGCGATATCGCGTGGTATCGATTTCTCTTCTTGCTGGTTTCGGTAGTTATAACATTTTTAGAAATTTCCATTGGCACGATCTTGAAGAAATTTAATTTTACGTTTCGAGATAATTAAATGTCCTGATTATTTAATAGAATTGTCTTGAACGCAATTATTATCTTTATGTTTTTCTCTATTGCGATTTTACGAAGAATTGCATATTTCAATACGTAATCACTGTCGCATCGCGGCACTGATATTAAAATTGCAACGTATACGAATTAATACGTTATTAATCAAATTGTTAAACTTATTATCTCATGCGATAGCAATTATTTCCTCTGTTACAATTTGAAAAAAATCACGGTCCTAAAGGGAAAGAAAGAAAAGCCACGTTGCATTGAAATGCGAAGCGAGAAGACATTATACAGTCGCTTAGAAAGATTGAAAAAAAATATGAGCGCGATGCGGCGCCTATTGTGAAAGCGGCGAGAAAGAGCGTCACTTTATTTAAGCCACTTGAAATGCGCACGTCAGCTGATCGTGACGAATCATATCCGAGAATCCGGCGAGTTACCGCGACGAGGGTATATGCACGCGCGCGCGCGCGCGCGGCCGGGTATTTATGCGTGCGGGAGCGGGCACGAGGTTCCTTCCTTCGGACTGTTCTTTGTTTCGTACATTACACGCGCGCATGTGCACACGCGCACGCCCACATCCGCGAGCGAAAAAAAATGTGCACGCGAGAGCGTGCGTTTATATTGCGTAGCTAGACTGTGTCCCGGGCGGATGCATTAGGCGGTCCCCAGAAATAGGCTGTTGTGAAAAAAAAAACTCGCGGCCCCAATTTCTTTCTGCAGGTCACGACTGCCTTTATCGTATAGCGATCGGGAATCACGAATCGCTCCGTATACAGTTGTCGATACGACTATCGTTACACGATATTTCTTTCACGTTAATTGACCCGCTCGATAACAATTTGATCGATGACTTGAAAAGTCGAAGAATCGTGGAAATTTTTGTCACCTGAAAATATCGATCGTGTTATTCTCGTTACTGTGGCATACTCGGAGGATTCATCCAAGGTCACGGTCCCGCCCTTAAAAAATCGAAAGCCGGTTCGGTGAAAACGGTAGATTTTTTTTCAAATATTTCGAGTTGGAAAAAATAAGCGAATGGAGGATGTAAAAAGCAGCTGCGAATTTATTTTATTTTTTTTTTTTTTTTACAAGCTCGCAGTTTTTTATATATCGCAATATTAGGCATTTTTTCGCGTGTCCCATATCGGAAATTAATACGGCCAGTTAAAATAAGCGCATCGAGGCTGCCATTGGTATGATATCGATATTTTTTTCAATAGCCGATAATTTCACTTTTACAAGGTGAAAGGTTGTCTCTCTCAAACAAATGTCCAAATTATAAGATTGATCTGTTTTTTTTTAAAGCCCAGCGATGTTCTGTGTAATTGAGATTTTGCGGGTCCATTTTAAAATTCGTTCATCTATCTACTTGGGAAGATAGATACTATAGATGTATGTAATATTAATATCGAGTATATTTTAAAGTCGGATTTATTCTTATTTAGAATTTTAGGAAAAATCGATGCGATACACTTGCTTGGAATATTGATTTTTTTATCCCGTAAATGACTTTGCGTGCCACAGGCACGAGATATGTTCGCAAGTGCGTGAATGAATTAATTGCTACAGGTGTGTCTAGTATCGCGAAAAGATAAAGAAAAAAAAGAAAACTGATTAAACATCTGTCTTGAAGCGAGAAGAAACGTATCGAATGTAAGCGGTGGTTGTTGAAAGCGCTCGTCTAAAAAAAATGCCAGCGGCGCATCCTCAATTCTTTACTACGATCCGTTTTTAACCCGCGTTGTAAACATGTGTATGTATGTCTATATGTACGCGTTTCATGTATATGTACACATATATGTATCTGGCGATGCAAACCCGATGCAGCCGACTGTCTGCGCTACAATTAAAAATATAGCCGCTGACCTGTTTTCAGTATTTTTAAGCGCCGACGGAAATATTCGTGGATCATCGCGCCTCAATTAATCGTACGGAATATCGTCGGAAAGTAGGTCGATCCGCGACGGATATGAGTGGAAACGATTTAGAGATCGATAATCGATAAACGATTGTTTCGTAGTAGATCGGTTCTTATCGCCGCTTCGTAATGTGCATTCCCGTGAGGTGTATATTTTATACGTAAAGTAAAAAGAAGAATGTATTCTTCTTATTCACGCGCGTCTTCTTCGTTTCTACCATTGAAATTTATTCGTTATTCGTTTCGTGGATGCTTGGTGGTACCTGTTGGATCAAATAAATGCATTCGAACGCAGTTGTCGTTATCCTGCGTTCAAATCACTACCTCTCCGCACGACGATAAGGCATTAATTACATTGACATACCAAACATTGCTATACAACTATGAAAACGCTGAGAATCCAATGTTAATTAATACATTATATCAATCCATTAAATGTAAAAATGTCACGATTTGCCGTGAGAAAAATGTCTACACGTTCAAAGCAATTATTTTTTAATATAACGATTGTATTCAGAGAATACACAATAACTGAAATAGCTAAAGTTGCGAATAACTGAAATAACTAAAAATAATAAACTAAGAATAATGAAAGAGAAAGAGAGAGAGAGAGAGAAAAAATTTTGTGGTTTCTAGCCATGAATGTCTACAGCTGTCTAGCGTCATAATTTTGATAAGTTCGATTTACGGTTTATATAGATACGGTTTATATAGTAAAAAAGTACTTTCTGTGTGCGAATTCAATCGCGTTTTTACTATCAAACAAAAATGGAAAATAACTTTTTGTAATTTTGAAATTCGAGACTCATCGATGTCAAGCTGGATTTCGATCCTATGTGGTTGGAACGGCAGAATTGCAGTAGTACAAGATAGCGTAAGAATAGACGCGAGGTATAGCGGTGTGGCACTAGTCTCGTATGAAGTAGCGCGTATTTAGTATTGGCCAGACGGTAAAAGGTTCTCGACGTGCGCGGCCCTTTCTGTATCTCTAAAAACAGCGCGTGAGAGGAAAAATAAGAACGTGCCACGCGAAATCGGTTCTTTGGCGATTAATGATGTTATTTTTTTGGTCAATCGGGCAGCGAAAAAATTTCGATACCTACATGACTACTATTCCTTGATGCTGTTATTTTTTTCTTTAATTGTATTAAAGTAAAGTAGGTAAAGTCAATTGACACACACAAATCGTAATAAGCTTTTTATAATTTATAAAAATATCAAAATCATAAAGTTTTTACTTCTTTGCATATTATTACATAATTTGTCCAATTGTAAAGTAAGAGCTACGTTAGAAGCTATTTTTGAGGATTACTGGTCGATAATTAATTGTAATGACTTTAAAAAGTCCACATTAAATTTTACAAGGCTCTTGTATTAACAATTTTACGTACACAAGAGCTCGCGTGTTTACACAGTTCGCGTTAAATTCAGCCTTTCGTTGTTTTCTAAATATGTATATTTCCGCCTACGAAACAAACGATGGAAGAAAGATTCTGTCGTGTGCGATTGTCGCCAATCAACCGAGGTCTTTTTTTCACCTGATTCGCGTCGAGTACCTCGGGCATTCCCACGTTTAGCGCTATGTCAGCCGGTCGTGGCGAAGCGTACCGTTGAAGAGAAATAATTGGTTGTTTGGCTGTCGACGGATTAGCCCGCTTGAGGTCAACGGCCACCAAATGTTTGCGAGTGTAGGGGAAGAGGAAAGGGTACCGGTTCGCGCAGAGGGGACGATGATGGCAGAAGGAGAAAGAGAGGAGAGACAGAGAGAAAGAGAGATAGAGGGGGGAGGGGGGGGGGGGGGGG
>NW_017275663.1:146694-165704 GCF_001594065.2 Cyphomyrmex costatus
TCTCAGTTAGGGCGAGTCGGGGATCAGAGAAGGATAGACGAAAGAATGGGGAAGGTACGTATAGCGATCAAACGTATGTGATGCCCTCACCTCCGCCTTTTGTTACTTCGCGTGTGCAAAGTGCATTTGGGACCGCAGGCCGTCGCTTCCCTAAACAGGGCGATTTATCGCCGTCGTACAGTCGATCACCACGAATCGCGGAAAACGCCAGCTTCGCCGTTGGTAGACGGCATTTTAACCGGCAGGTGCGTAGGTTAACGACGTTTCCAAGCCTCTGACGGAGGGGGATCGTATTAGGCTTCGCGCCGCTTGGTACGTCGCGCTCATTAGCGCGATCCTGTTGTCTATTGTAATTACCCGTGTACGGTTTTATAGTTGGATTAGCGTTGAATCAAGATTGACCATTAATTTCCGATTGTTAATCAAGTACTATAATGTCGCACCGATGCGATGTCAGCATTATATCCGAAATTCAATGTTGCTGCATGCGGCAATGTTGAGCTGGCACTCTAAATATTCGTAAAAAATTTTTTTCTAATTAAAGTGATTTCGCGGGATATGTTAATATATAATGATTTTACCTGAAATTAGTTGTTTAAATTGATTTAATATTATGTACGTTCGCTTCGAAAAATATACCTCTCTAGTAAGATTCAAATCCCGAGATCTTAAGAATTGATTAATCTCGTTTGAGTCGACAATTGAAGCAATATGGTACTCAATTGTTGAAGTTTCCGATATATCGCTATACACAGTAGGATACAAAATTATCATTAAAATATTATTAATTTTTATTCTATCGTTCTTAAATCACCTGGTGCGGAATTTTGAAGAAATCTGTGGAAAAATTTTTGTACTGTCAGTTAATATGGAAAATTGGATTTTCATAGATATTATAGCGTTTTTTCTTGACTAATGCAACATTCAGACAATGTAGAGTGTTTTCGTGGCTACGGTGTAGTACAATAAGTTTTATGCATATAAAGTGAGATTTTGTTACACCGTGTCTCAAGGGAACGGTATAGAGCCTGTTAAAATGTGAACAACATATAAAAATTGAAAATGGAAGTCATTCGAGAGTAGGATTTTAGTGCAATAATAAAGTATAGTGTGCACCACGCCATGGTCAGTGCAATGCAGCGCTTACTGCTACACTCAAGGCATATCCCAAGGGAAAACGCTGTTAGATTTCAAGTCTAACAAAACAATCACGCATATTTTTAAATTTGGCTGAATGATTGTAAATCGTATTCAATTGAAAACCCTAATACTTCACGATTTTTACGAAAAAATATGTATTTTTGGACTTGACAACCATATTAACGACCGTCAACTGTCAAACTCATATTATGACACCGAATTGTTAGTTATTGGCCAGAAACGTTATCTCAATAGTCGATTTAAAAAAATATATATATGTTGGTATTTTAATATGAAAATCGGACTTTTATCATTTCTCTCTATCATATTAATTGACAGTGCTTAACATCTTTTTTGCGAAATCGGGCTCTACAGATATCTCTTCTGAATTCACTATAAGGATTGGTAAAAAATGTCTTAATCGAATAAAAATTGCGGTCTGTATAGCGAATGTTAGTACATTTTTTATCAGTAATTTTTTTCTCACTGTGCGTTAGACCGAAAGTTGTTATCGAGCTGACTAACTAATTTGGCTGAATGATTGTAAATCGTATTCAATTGAAAACTCTAATACTTCACGATTTTTACGAAAAAATATGTATTTTTGGACTTGACAACCATATTAACGACCGTCAACTGTCAAACTCATATTATGACACTAATATTGCCTATAGGCTGATATAGCGCCATATTCGGTTAAGCTATATTCGGAAACATCATCGGAATGGCCTCATATATCAGTTTATTCTTATTGTTCACTGTATGTTGAACAAGGATAAAATGAGTTATTCGAATGGCGTGTCCGAATGTAGCCTTAATGGCAGTTTTATATCATCAACTATACCATCGGTCCAAGAATCGACTAACCTCGCTTGGACCAACGTTGCGCCATGATTGTTTAATGACAGTCGGTTTATCGTCAACGTCGGCCTAAGAAATCCGTATTGGGCAAGAGTTGGCAAATTTTATCTGGATAAATGACGTTATCTAATTGTTGGAATAACTTTTTTCCGTCTCGTTTCGAGTAGTAGCTGATCTGATGAGAGACAAATACTAATGATATTGGCGACTACCTAACTCAGGGAGAAATAAAAATCAGACTAACATCGATTAATTATCTATCAGATTTTAATCGAGACGTCGATCTGATTTTTATTTACCTCTGGATAAATCGATTGTGGAATAGCATTGTATACTTCTTTGGTTTGCTCGTATTCCATCCGTTTTCGTATACATATAGTCTTCTTCATCGAAAGTGAAGTTGGCTATAAATATAAAGTGCCCTCAATTTATTGCATTTTCTTGGAAAAGGAATATTAAAAGTGTTATAAATATAAATATTATTTTTCAATAATTGTTTTTAATTTTTTTTTTTTCATTAAATATAGAGAGTTTGTGAGAGCTTCCTATTTATAACTAAAGCTGTATATGATGTTCTACCGTAAAATTGTTAGATTTTGAAAACGTAGATTTAATATGTTATTTAGATAATTTTAAACATAAAAGGAGGTCATGCAAGAATAGATTGTATTCTAAATGAAGAATTTGCGATTCGCACAGAATAATTATATCTAACAGTTGCTCTCTCTCTCTCTTTCTCTCTCTCTCTCTCTCTCTCTCTCTTTATTGCTATTGCTAATAGATATTATTTCAGTAATATCAAATAATATTAGTTTTTCTGTAAACGACACACAATAGGTTTGACTGTCTATAATTTTTAACGTCAATGACAACTTGAAACATTTTTCAAATTATTGTGTGTGTGTGTTTGATACTTTTTATTCATTCGAATGCTATGCTGTGTTTTATTTTCTTGCTAAAATAACTCATGTACGTAACGTCATATATGCAATAGTCATATATGTAAGTAGGTGACAAGATGTGGACGGTCAGGATTCGTCCATATATATGAAGAAGATAGGGTATGAAAGGAAGGTTGGTTCAAATGACCACTACGTGGTGCAGTCACTTCTGGATGTAATTCAAGCATTCGCCCAAATGCGTACGAAAGCGTTTTTTTCCTCACTCTATAACGCGAACGTGAATATGAATACGATTTAGATTTTATAAATACAGTAAGACATAAAAATTATCGGGAGGGAGGAAAGCAATACTTTTCTGACGTTTTTGTAGCATCTGTTCTGTAATATAATTTTGAGACAAGCGTTTTTCTATCTCCATGAGTATAAGAACTTGAATAGGAACTGAGAAATCTATTCGAAGAAGAATGTATAAAATATGTATAATTATTTATTATATACGATTCTATTTTTTATCTTCTACGTTCTACAAATGAAACATTCATTGGGATTAATTATGCACGGTTATAAATAATTTGTAAACTTGTACGTGCATAATTATAGTTCTTTTATCCGAAAAGAAGCTCTCTCTTTCTCTCTTTATACGTGTATTTATATATTATATATGCATTCACTTTTGAGAATATCCTTGAGAAACCACCAAATCTGCGAGAAGTGTTCATTAAAATCAATTACGCGTGGTTGTAAATCTTTGCCACGATCATGTTCTTTGGAGCTCGTCTCACGAGTCCATGAGATATTCTGCATTTAACGCAACTCCCGTATTCGGTAAGGATTTATTACGTCACGTAAGATCAAGGATTACCAGTTCCGCACAGTTCGCACATTCTCCGCCTTCGTCTCCCTCCTCTCTCTCTCTCTCTCTCTCTTTCTCTCTCTCTCGCAGCACATGGGCATATCACACATATACAAATATACACACGCACTCTCTCTCGCTCTTTTTCCTTCTCGCTCGCGGTTTGGTCACCTCTGCTTTTGGACACCTGCTGCTTCTCGTTGATGCAGACGCGAGCCTGCAAACGAGGCGCAGCGTCACGTGATCGGACTAGTCGTTCTATGTATATGTGAAAGCATCAAACGCGTACATGGATGGCCAGTGAAAGTAAGTTCCTGCCACGTCCTATGTGTTTCGCGCTTCGTCGTCGGGAAACGATAATATTACGACCCTGACGAGTTTGCATTCTTAATATATATATATATATATAGATATATATCTGTGTACAATATAGGATGCGATTTGATACGCGATCGCTAAAATCGAACGTTTTACTAAACGGGTCGACAATTTTGCATCGGTCTATGCGCCGAAATAACTTTTTAGGGCGAAACGAGGACGAGTTAAATTCTTCTCGTGAAACTCGTTTTGGGTAAAATCTGCGTAAATGTATTTTGTTGGGAAAATGCAGATGCAAATAAAATGAGTTAAAGTGAGTCTTGTAATGCTCATATATAATTGTCTTTTGGTTCTGAGATTGTGAATCGTTAATATAATTCAATTTCTCCGCAGCCATCGTCAATGGTGTAATTAATAATAGGATTAACGCTTACTCTCATCTAAATCGCTATTCTTTCCGAATCATTCATTTTTCATCAACAAGATTTTCATGGAAGGACTCGTACCAATTCCTCCTCTTTGACGATTGCTTCATTTTTAGATACGAAATTTCTCAACGTGATTTTTTTGTCGCAATCGTGCGACACGTGCCGCTCGTTCGGAATGTGCTACAGGCATTTACGCAAATCTGTGACCACGTGGATCACACACACACATACACACGTGGGCGCGCGCACATATAGAAGGGGAGGGGGGGAGAGAGAGAGAAGAACATCGATAGGTAACGCGTGAGAAAAAAGGAGGCAAAAGAGATGAAAGAAAAAGTGGCGTGAGATGGAAAAAGTGGCGGCGGCTCGATCGAGGAACATCGCGCGAGCGCTCGTACGCAATCTAGTCCAAGCATAGGTGCCACAGCCCTCACAGCCTGGGCTCCTAGGAATCCAATCAATAAATATTACAATGGAACCCCTAGAGAAGTAGGGGCGCAGTATATATCCTCCTCTCGCCTCCAACCCGCCAGCCCCTCCATCCGTCTCTCTACCGCGCCCCATCCTCTCTCCCGCCGTCATATTCCTCCTCCTGTGCGCTAGTCGTCGCTAGTCGGAGGAAAAAGGATCTGTCCTACGTCGCGCTCTCGCAGTCGCTTCATTCCTCGCGTACACTCGCTCGCCTCGTCCTCGACCACGTCCGCGAAACTTCGTCTCCCACCCCGTCGTCCGGCACCCACCCACCCACCTACCCCCCGTCGCCGCCTCCTCCAGGCCATGTGCCGTTCCCGCTCGCCCCCCGCGACTCTCTATCCGCCTTTTTCTCATCCTCCCGAAGCCCGCCACCAGCCACCACCACCCGCCCCTTGACGGGCCCTCGAGCCCACCACCGTTTACATTTTACTTTTCTAGTAGCGAATTAAAACCGCGTTCATGCGCAGCCCGTGGAAGGGCGTAATGATTTTTTGAGGGGCGAATCGAGTGGGGTCGCCTACGGTGGTGCTGCACGGCTCGCGCGGCAGACAGACAGAGAGAGAGAGAGAGAGAGAGAGAGGGGGGCCGGGGGGTAATAGCTCTGGGTGCTACTGTCGAGTTTAGCAGGAGCAGGACGGCGCGCGTGCCGCGCGGCAAGGATATACGTACTCGCGCGCATCCGCGAGCGAGTCAACGCGTTTTTGCTTCGTTAATGTTAACGAACGAGGGAGTACATAATTATCGGGGAAACGGCGGATCCCGTTTATCGATCTCTCAGTCGAAACATGGTACAGGAACCATTTTACGCTTTCGTTCCCGCTTTGTTTCCGAGCAGTCGCATCTCCCGCGTAGAATCTCGAAAAACCTCGACTGAAATTCTTTCGCTTAGATTGTAGGTACGTGGTGTTTCGAGAGATAGCATTCAAGGCGCGAATCAGCTCATCCATCTCTTTCCCTTTTGCCGCTCGTAAATCAAAACCGAGGAGGATTGATCTTCGAGACGTGTACGGAATTCGAAAGATCCCCTTTCGGGAAAACGTGTTCGAACAATGAACGTCGACGGTCGAGAAGAGAGAGAGAGAGAGATTGATGCAAAATTAAATCTTAATAAATTAATAAAAGAGACGTTGTTTCTTTCTTTTTTTTTTTTTCCAAAAGTTCGGAAAAGATTTCCGCTAGGATCTCTCGCTCTCTTATAGACTCCTCGAGCGCATCGAACATTTTTACAGCTCTCGCGGCGGCCGGACTCGGCTCTCGCGGCGGCTACGCGCATTTTCGTCTCATGAACTGATTACGGCGGGGTAGAGTGCGCCGGCGAGGGAGAGAGAGAGAGAGAGAGAGTGTGTGGCAGAGGGAAGAGACCAAGATTGCGGGGTACACGGGGAGAGAAACAGCCGCCGCGGCCGCAAGCATCAACCTCTCCCACCATGGCGCCCGTGGCCGGCTCTCTCATTCTCGCGCGCCTTCAACTCTCACGCTCTCTCTCTCTGCGTACGCACTATTTTTTAGTCCGCACTTATTACGACAGATGTCT
Source organism: Cyphomyrmex costatus (assembly GCF_001594065.2). Taxonomy (NCBI): domain Eukaryota; kingdom Metazoa; phylum Arthropoda; class Insecta; order Hymenoptera; family Formicidae; genus Cyphomyrmex; species Cyphomyrmex costatus. The sequence goes on from NW_017275663.1 coordinate 153,205, forward strand.
CATGCTCCGATAAAGAATAACGGCGGGCAAAGCGGGAGCCTTCCCCCCGCATGCTAGTCCTAACCAGGCTCGGGAACAGCAGCCCGTACTTGGTGCTTCGTCGGCTCGTGGTGTCACTGTAACGCGCCGGTTTACGTTACGCACGTCTCTCCTTTTTTTCTTCCGGCTCCTCCTCTCGTTCCCTCTGTTTCCCTCTCTCATTCTTTTCTTCTCACGCACTCTCTCTCTCTCTCTCCCTCTCTCTCTTCCTTTTCTCCCTTTTTACCGTTTTTCAATTCGCCGCCACGCTTTTCAACTCTCGAGCCGGTCACTGCCGTTGTCGTGAATCGGCAGTCGCTCCCCGCCGCGTGCAATGTCGCGACAGTGATTATGTCTATCGTGCCCTCGTCCATCCGACCTCGAACTTGCAGCGAGGATCGCTGTTTCGGCCGCGGGGTGTAAGGACGGAACGTGCGCTCCTTCCTTCGCCAAGTTGGTGCTGGCACACACGTGGCTGGGTAGGTACACACGTTTATCCCAGTCCGCGGGGATATATAGTTTATCCTCGCCGTGTCGATCGTCGTCATCGTTTCGCGGTCGCATTTCGTATTTCGCGGTCGAAACGAGGCCGGCGGCGGCGGCGGCCGCGGCGGTCGGAAGAGACGAAGAAAGGAGACGGGAGAGAGTGAGAGGGAGAGTGAGAAAGAATCCGTCGCTCGAAAGAGACGGGCTCGCTTTCGTCGCGCGGGCCTTCGTTCGAGTCTTCTTTTCGAGTGAGTGCGCGGCGAGTTCGGGACGTCCTCTCGCGCCAACAGACAGAGCTCCGGATGAGGTTTTTCGACAATCGCGGTATGTGTATATACTACCAGCGGCTCTCGTGGCAACGTGCGCGCGTACACGAGTGTGGTAGTTTCAAGTCGCACGTGTGTTTGTGCGTACATGCATGGTGGATGTGTGTGTGTGTGTGTGTGTGTGTGTGTGTGTGTGCCTTGCCCGAGAGAAAGAGAGAGTACATGTCTGCGCGCACGTTGAGTGCATCACGCGCGCGACTGAGCGAGAGGGAGGGTGGATGCATGCGTACGCACATGTGCACGGTGTGCATCACCATCATCGCCAGTAATGAGGGGGTAAATCGGTTTGGACGCGCTCTTTCTCTCTCTCTCTCGCGCTCGCTCCCCCTCGCTCCCTAAGATCCTCGCGGAACACGCGAAAGAGAAAGAAACGGATGATTTTCAGACAAACGGCGCGACGATAACGAGGGCACCGCCGCCGGGATTCAGTCAATTGGTACCGCGCGTCGTCGGTGAACGATGATATTTAACTGCGACCCGCGTGCTACACACTGACAGCCGGCGTGGAGGAAAGGGGACCGGAAAGAAGACCGTCAGACCGCAGACGGAACCAGAAGTTGGAGGATGGTGGTTTGAAATCGGCGACGACGACGACGACGACGACGACACGTGAGAGCGACTCTCTGACAGATCCCTCACAAGGTAATTAACTTCGGGCGCGTCGCTCTCTAGAATAAATCTCGCCTCGTTAGAGCCGTTCGTCGCAGTTTACCCCCCTCCGCAATTACATCAGGGAAATTCTTCAATTTATAAGAAGGTGTATAATCGGCCACGTTCGGATTTCTCAGTAGTCTCCGCGATTTTTCACATCATCATTACCTCGTGCGCGTTATTCTATATTCGGTTACTTATTAATTTTCGCCTTGAAGAATCGTGACAATCCATTTCTTCTCCTCTTCTCGCGCTAATTAGACATCCAAGGAAGCTTTTTCCCCCCGATGAATTTTTCATTCAAAAGTCGTATAAAAATCGTCCGTATAAAAATGATCGATGAAGCGATCATCCAGGAGCTCGTTGAATATTACATTCTCGGACGTACTTTAGAGAGTTGGAAATCAATGTATTTCTAATAAGACGAGAAATCCTTTTTTTTTATATTTTTCACGTCAATAGATGTACGACAACAAATCGTATCTGTTACTCCAGTTTGAATCCTCGAGCAATTGGTGTTGAATTAATCTTCTAGTTTTACACAACGCTTCATGATCTTTAAGCTCGACAGCTTTGATCTCGCTCCTTTCTCGTAACAAAGCAACTATTTTAAGTCGTTATCGTTACATCTTTATCGAATAATTATCTCTTGCCGGTGATGTTTCGTCGTACTTTGCAAGATTCATGTAAATCTAGATTTCAACGCGAGAACGCGTTCTCTGCCATTTATTTACGACGATAGAAATTCGACAGCCGATTTTCTTACGCCAGTAAAAAAAAAAACCTGCCGAAACGAGACGTACCGATTTCATTTCTCGGCATTTTAATCTGCATTTGTGTACATATCATTAGCCCGCCAGACCTTGCCGATTGATTAGATGAACAATGGATTACGGCGCGTCGCCTCCTCGTTCGTCTCTTCCTTCTTTCCGTCTTGCGAATCATCGCAGTCGTCGTGCGCGTTTCTGTTCGCGTCGAGCGCATTTTTCATTCTTCGTTTCCTTTCCCCCTCGCTCGTTGCACCACTCGTCTTCTAAACGTACATTATCGATTAGAGATGTACCTCCCGAGTATGAAAAAAGTCTCCTTCCGCCTCCACGTCAAATCTTCCGTCCATCTTCCTCTCGGTCCGCGTGTCATTCAATCTCATGCTTGTTTCTCTCTCTCTCTCCCTCTTTCTCGCGCTTATCCTGTCTCCGTATTTCTCCGCGCCCCGGCGCGTCGCGACGAGGCGCGCGCGTTTTCTCTCCCTCTCGCGACTCGTATTCCTTCTTCCGTCTCGACTTGCTCCCTCTCGCTTCGGAGAGCACGCGCCCGCTCTCGTATAACGGCGACGATCGCCGGCTTTTCGTACATTTTCGTGCGGCCTCGCGACGTAGACCGGCCCCGACATGAAGAGGGCGCAGGAGGGGGGGGGGAGGCGCGGCGCCTTCTCCGCGACGGAGTCGCACAGTCGTGACGTGACGTTTTAGGGGTTGGTTGGTTCGCTCGCACACGGCATGCGACGGGGAAGAAGCTTGCTGCGGTGACTGCTCGCTCGCGGCGCCCCCAGTCAAGGTGCAGAAGATTCCGCGCGTGTCGCGTCGTCGTCATCGTCGTTCATCGTCATCGTCGCCGCCGCCGCCGCCGCCGCCACCGCCACTACCGTCGTGCTGTACCGGTGATTCTCCGGTACAGAGAGCGGTCGTCTCTCTCTCTCTCTCTTTGATCGCGCGATCTTTTCTTCTTATTGCATCGCACCGTGTGTGACTCAGCTGCGAACGCGACGATTCAGACATCCCCGCGGATTTACGCGGATGAAACGTGGATTTCGCGCGCGCGGCAAGCGCGAAAGTCGCGGGTCGTCGCGGCGCACTCGATCATCTTTCTCGTTCTCTCTGTCCCGCCTCTGTCTCCGCCTATCTCTCTCTCCGTCTCGCGCGCGCACTGCGCCGTCCTCGTTCGATCGCGATCACTTTCGGTGTGGCCGACAGTTCGGGCGGCGGCGGTAGCGTGGGGGCGGTGGTGGTGGTGGTTGGTGCGCGCGATGAGAGGGAGCGGAGGGGTAGGAGGATGATCCACGCGCAGGAAGGAAGGAACGACAAAATCGTTTAGTATTTATTTGAAAGTGTATTTACTGATATCCTCGCACCCTCGTTCGTTCACTCGCTCGCTCGCTCGCGCAAAACGCTCGCGCTCCGGTTTTTTTTTCTTTTACACGGATAACGAATTCACGGTCGAGAGTATACCTCTCTATCCTGCTGTTCAACCGTATATACGTGTCGATCACGCGGACGTCACGGCGGGATCGTTCGGATCGATCGCGTTACGACTCTCGATCTCTCGAATGGAACTTGCGTCTCGACACGAGAGGAACCACCGTGCGAATGCGTGAATAATTTTTTTTTCCTCGCGCGTGTGTCAAGTGTTATGCTTCACTTCTCCTTTCGCCCGGAGATAAACACACGCAAGCCCGCCCGCGGTTGTTCGCACGCACGCACGCACTCACGCACGCACGCACGCACGCAGCGGCGCCCCATCGTCGTCGTGTTCGGTTCATTGTTTCGGTCATTAGCTTACGCGGCATGACGGCCGATAGGCTGTGTTACCTCGCGATAACGCATTGGCATTTGGCGAACTACTGTGATTCCCGTTGCCGGCCGAGCGTGCCTTAGAAACTGTACACTTTCGTGCGAGAGTACTTTAGTGATGTATGTGTGTCAGTGAAGGTATCGTGTATGGGGGAGATCGATCTGTCGATCGCGCGTGTTGTGTGCGTGCATCTCACCTTCTCGGCACGGGAGTGTGGTATAATAAACAACATTTGTAACGTGTGACACATGCTAATTTGCAAAACTCGCATAATCTCACCAGCAGCGCAGCGGTCAAATTGTGCAAATATAGTAACGGCGCGTTGCTCGCGCCGGCGATACCGCCGGCAATAGAGCGCGCGAGAGTGGCCGAAAAAGTTGTAATTTAATTTGATTTTTTAACTCTCTCTCTCTCTCTCTCTCTCTCTTTTCAAGTCGAATCACGCGAGACGACGGTTTTTTGTTCGTCTGTTATCAAACAATGTACGCTGGCAAAGTTATCTCGCGGATTCGTCACACATAAATTTAGCAGAATGCGATAGCGCGACCCTAGATATATTATAGAAACTCAAAGTGAGCTTAAAGGATAGCGAGATACGAGCGTCTCTTATTTTTTTATCGTGCAACGGGAGAAAAAAAAATGCGAAACCGGAAACGATTGAAATTCGGAATTTCATGACAGAGTTCCGATGCATGTATTTTGGTAGGGTAAATGGATTTGCGAATCTGTTATGCAGATTTTGTTGTTTGTTAAAACGGCAAAATGCAGCGCGGCGGTGATACAGAGAGAAGTTATCAGTTTCAATTTCGCTAATAAACCTTCGTTCGTTGCGGTGCGTACAGGACGTGCGAAACGTCTACGTTTTCACGCTTCGCGAAACCTCATCGAATTACGCGCGCGTCCCTCGGCATTTTTCTCAACGCGCTGGCACGCACTCGCGCGAAGAAACAAGCGCTCTGTAAATTTGTTTTAAGATCTCTTTCCTCTCTCTTTTTTTTTTTTTTTTATCATTACGCTAAGATAACACTATCAGCGCACATTTAGTGCTCCCGCTTTTATAAGTAGCGGAGAATTATTTAATCAAACGTGCTGAATTGGCTCCAGCTTGACGACCTAATTTTTCCCGTATGGCGAAGCGGCGAATCGCACATTACGGTGCTTCTTACATTTTTATTCCCGCGATCACGCCGTCCCGTCACCTCCTCCTTCTGCGCGCGATTCTGGGCAAATAAAACGCATGTCTCTCCTTCTCGCGCCGCGGTAAGTTTATCTTAGTTTATACGCCATTTCTCCACTTGCTCGATAGAAATTTCCAATTCATTATGTCACTACGCGATTAACGAGCGCGCGTTAGTCTTTTAGTTTTCGGACGATAATCGTGTATGCGGACATTTTGGAATAAAGGAACGTGAAAACGTCTTATCGACGCGCGCGATGTAATCAACTTATTGCCGCTTTTTACGCGTTTCTACTAAGTATAATCAATCTTGCGCCTCTCTTTTATTTCTTAAGATCGACTCGAGAAACTTTGAGCTATCCGAGTAATAAATTTACCTGTGACGAATCAGAATATATTTTTTTGTTGCCAATTCAATTTTTCTCTACGCGGAAGATTGATATCAAATTTTGTCATCGTTGTAACACCAAGTGACGCGAGTTGAGCAGCTAAATTAAGTATGCATGACGCAATATAAAAATAAATTCTCGTGCATCTAACTGTTGCGTTGTTTTTTTTCTCTTTCAACACATTTTCTCTTTATAATCAAACCTCCGGAGTTTATCAGGAATATCACGTCGTACACATGCAATTGCGATTTGCTATCGGTATCGAATGTGTGTTACACGTTGCAATTGTGTTTTCGAATGTCGAAATTGGACTTATCTAAAATTATCAGTTTGCAAGCTTATCGGCGCTACAAGTCGTGCCCTAGGAACGGCTTGTAGTCGAAAATCTCAATTATGCGAAAATCTTAAGTGCGCGCACTTAAGATCCGTCACGTTAGTTTAAGCGGGCGTTTAGATCTTAAGTGACCAGTCGTGTCGTCCAGTCGATGGCAGCAAGGCGTTAAATTTTCATTGCAGGTGAATAGACACAACGATGGTAGATACACAACATTTTTGTCTGCGATGGAACAATTACCAGAGCAGCATAACCTCGGCGTTTGAAAATCTGCGGGACGATGAGGACTTTGTGGACGTGACGCTGGCCTGCGACGGCAAGAGCCTGAAAGCGCATCGCGTCGTCCTATCCGCCTGTAGTCCATACTTCAGAGAATTGCTCAAGGTGAGATTCGCCTCTCTCTCTCTCTCTCTCTCTCTTTTTCCCTTATTCCCACCTTTAATGCCAGCGAAGACCAGTTTCCGGTTCGCGTGAATTTCGGAGCGAATTCGCTCGCATACGATGAAAAATCTTATATAGTCTTAGGACCATTTTATAAACAAACCTCAATCTACAGATTTTATTCTTACGTAAGAATAATTGCTGAAAAATTAATCTATACATTGGTAGAAATGGAAAGAATTGATCGGGTAAAGTCCATGGCACATAGAAAAACGTAATCAGTAAGCGAATTGACCAATCACAGTTAAGAACGTAAGCGGCCGCCGCCGCTGATTACGTTTACGGTCTTACGTTTTTCTACGTGCCATGGGCTTAACTGTTCGCCTAATGATTATGCGCAATAAACGTTGCACTGTTTCAGAGCACTCCGTGCAAACATCCAGTGATAGTGCTCCAGGATGTAGCGTTCAGCGACTTGCATGCCTTAGTGGAGTTTATATATCACGGCGAGGTGAACGTGCATCAGCGTTCTCTCAGTAGTTTTCTGAAGACGGCGGAGGTCCTCAGGGTATCGGGCCTCACGCAACAGGCTGACCAAACCGACAGAGACGAGGTACGTTTTTTTTTTTCGAACGCAATTATGGGGTAATTCCGGTGAGTTTTGTCGGATTGTTTGATGCTGCTGCGCCCGCCCGTCACTCCCGTCAGGCACGTGAGAACGTTGTGTTCGCTGCGCGTTTACACGGGGTGACAATGGAGGAGAGCGACAGCTGGCGTAAGATTCTATCTCCCGTTCCAATTTTCTCGACCGTGTAGCACATTTGAAATCGAACACAAACCGTAATTATACGGTTTTGTAGGGGTTTTTGGTAAAAACGCGTGTAAAACGCGTGTTTGACGCGCCTGCTGCACGTACGTGCGGGTGCGTCTGTATGTGTCGTCTGCACGTCTCTCGCGTGCGCGATACAAACGCGCGTAAGTATTTGCGGCCGCACGTAACGTATAGTAACGTGTGTAGCTCGCGCGTATCTCTCGAAAGCTCAAGTTTATCTCGCACGCCGTTATTATCTCGCCGTTAGACGTCCTTACGCATCTTCCCCCTCGTTATCTCGATGTAAGAACGCGTGTCTATCTTGATTCCAATTGGTGCAATTGTCATAGGTCAAGCAAACAAAGATAAAGTGCGGCACCATGCGAAAATCGCGGGTATATCCACCGTAAATGTAAAAAGTATCGAATATCGATACGTGGTGGCGTCGCGACGTCGCGGGACTCTTCAATTTGCTGGCCGCACACTCAGCACCGCGAACTATCATTTTCGGCGGAACGATTTATCGATCGATTAAATCCGACAAATCCGCGATGTAATTACGGCCGATAGGAGAGTGGCGTGTGCGGGCGTGCGTGCGTGTCTGTATATATAATTAATACCATTGCCGTTCCGCGCGTTTTTGTTTCCAGCTGTCGCATGTCCGCGCGTTGGCGGCCGGCGGTAATCACCTGCCGTTCCACGACAAGTCGGAGGAGACTTTCCCTCGCGGCGGCGGCGGCTCGCCTACGCCTGTGACCCCGACGCCGACCACGGTACAGCAGCTACTGCGCCGTGCCCAGATACGTCGTAACGAGAGACGCACCCCAGACCCGCACGATGAGTCGGCGAAGAGACCGCGGGTGCCGTCGCCGCCGCTCAACAACAACGACGCCACTCCCACGGATTTCTCGATGGTCAAGAACAACCATCTGACGTCGACGAAGGTGGAGGGCAACGGGGTGCACGACGAGAACAGCCTCGTCGAGGAGAATATAAAGTGCGAGCCGTTGGAGTTGACGGGCGGGAACGGCGGCGGCGGCGGGAACGCCGGCAACGAGGACTCGTCGGACTCCGGCGCCGCGGCGTCGGACCGGCCGCCCGCGTCCGCGAGCAGCAACGAGCACGAGCCGGAACCGGAGCACACGTCCGCGCAGAACTTCCTGCCGGAGAGCAAGCTCTTCACGTCGACGCCCGGCAGCTTCAACTTTAGTATGGCGGCGCTCACCACCGATCACACGCCGTTATCAGGTACGTGAGGGGGACACCAGACCCCGAGGCGGGCCTGTACGCACAGACCAATTCGTGCGGCACCGCACCATTTTTCACCCTTAAGTGCGCTCTATTTGGTAGATTTACTTTTTTTTTTCATTTCCTCTCTTCTGACTAAAGTCAATCCGAGAGATTCTCGAAGATTTTTCGAAAATGCAATCGTTGTACACACGTATGTTTTAATCTTCTGCACTTAAGGGTAGTACGTATAAATTTCTCACTGTGTGCACGTTTTGTAGAATCGAAAGTCACGGATCGAATCGACCAACAGTGTTTCGTTTTAAGAAGGATATTCGGTCGACTTGATTGGTAGACTTTTGTTTGAGCACGTCTATCAGTTTAAATTTTTGACACTAGTCCGCACCACGCGTTTTTTCATTTTTAATTGCGAAATTGCGTACAGGCCGTTGTTGAGTTTCCACGCGCGATAGCATTGCCGTTGCTACGTGTGACGATAGTGAAATTTCCAGGGTTGGGCCATGGCTTGCAGACGCCGGATCTAGCGGGCACTTCGCAAGGTAAGGAAGTTGAATCAATTTTTTTTAGCTCTCTGCCCTTTTGAAATCATTAGAATTGCTTGAGAAATCGAGGTAATCGATATCACGCTCCCGCTATATATGTGGCACTCGTTATCACGCGCGCGCGCGCGCGCGCCCGTAGAAAACGTGCGTTCAATGTGCGTTCTTTTGATTTTTTTAAGGGCACTCTGCGCTACTTTATTATTCTTCCACTGACAGTCGATACATCGCGACAGACCTCGATCGTACGCGATGTAGCGCGGTTCGCTCTAATAAAAGTAACTAAAAGGACTTGTGCAGTTATATCAAACTAACCACAAATCACAAATTATAAGAATGAAAATGTTTACTGGTTGCGGTGAAAGAGCACTACTATCTGCTTGGAAGATTATTAAATCTCTTCTAATTGGCATGCGTTCCAAAATCATCGATATCATCATTACTATACGGCACCATTTACGAATCGCCTACATTTTGCATATCATAAAAATCATATATACTACGCGGAGCACGTGTGGCTCCACGGCTTCGATCGAGCTCGGTAACCGACTTACGCCGAGCTCGAAGATTCTCGGAATTTCGCAAATTTCTCCCTGTCGTATGTTGTTCTTGCAAAATTTGGCGCACAGGCACACGCCTGCCGATTGTAACTTACGCTCGTTAACCGATACGCTCAAATACACTAATTGCAATTGAATTCGTTTATCTAGATTCTATATAAAAGATGAATCCGCGCGCGTTTCACAAGTGCTTTATATTACGTTATGTATCGGAAATGTTATATACCGCGTTGCGTTCGATATGTTAATATAAATATCTCTCTATGTACTTTGCAGATATTACATAAAAAGTAAATTACTTTTACTTGGAAATTTCATACGGTGCGAAAAGTGTAGATCTATAATATCGATATTTATCTATTTATGTTTCAAATCGCTCCCTTCTACTTCAAAAATTACACAGTTAAAAAAACGTGATTTTCGAGTTATTACCATGAATGAGTTAGGTAAACGTTACTCTATCAATCATCAAAAGTCAACTAATTTAACTTTATAAAAACAAAAAACGTCCAATAGTAGTATACACACACACACACACACACACACACAAAACTCGAAAAAGTGGCTTATAAAAAAATCGTCAAAATAATCACAACACGAAAAATATTTTTTTAAGGCTTGTGAAATGGAACTAATAAAAATGACATTTGATCGTACGCCGATACTTTTTGCCGATACTATTTCATTAGTCGATAAATTTTTATCAAATTGAACGATAATCTTTTTTTCTAGAAAACTTAATTTCTTATTTCTTTGAAGTAAGTGAACGATGTGAGGGTAAGGTAATTCCGGGAGAAATATGCAGAATTTGAGAATGTATTATTCAGATCGGTTGAAATAAAATATTTATTCAATGATATAGAGCTAAAGGTTACGATCATTTGAATAGAGTAGACCATCAAGAATACGTCAGTTATATAATATTATACTGTCATTGACATTTCGCGCGCATTGTTGTTATTATTAGGATAGATTTTTGAGTAGCTAATTTTTAATCGTGTAAACTTTGAAAGAAATACGTTTTCCTATCGAAACTATTAGATACACTTGCTAAAAAAATTTCCTAGAGAGCAATTTTGATTTACATGTTAATATTGTAAAGAGAGTTAAACAGCTCACTGAAAGAAATTTCTTTTCTGGACACCTTGTATTTACTATTTTTTTTTCTTCTTTTTTTTCGTAATCGAGGCAATTGAATGAAGAGCGTAGTTACGTGGGCAGAGCGACGCCTTTGAGCTAACGACAATTTTATCGACTCGCGCGAAAAATTCACGCTGGCCGCAGCAGATACATTCGCTCCAACCGCCGTTATTACTATCAGCACGACGACATCGTATACGCGAACGCAATTGGTGTAAAAAGAAAAGAAATGGAATGGAAATGTAGCAGAGTTTGGCATCACTGTGCAATATTCGTGTCGCGTGTCCGCGAAATCGTCACCCCGAGAGGGTGCATCGTCGGACCTAAAAGGAAGGGGACCAACGACGCACGTCGGCATTTGTATATACGTATCGCATCTGCCAGTTTCCCGAATCAGGTGTTGAATGATCAGCTTTGAGTGTCGTTGACATAAGTGTTGCTGATTTCTCAATAATCGATCGTTGAAGTGCTTGTATCGCTCGATTGAACGGGTTGGACTGCGTATCGATGTGTTATTGTTAACGTTGTCTGTTCTCCCCACATGTGAACATTTTGCAATATAAAATCAATATATGATATCGCCGCCGATACGTGAGGTTTATCACATGCGTATTAGGTACGATGAAGAAAAGAAAAGAGAGAAAACAAAAGAATACAATATGACTGCGATCGATAATGCGCCGGAAATTATGTCTCGCAACTTTGGTTTTTCAAATGTTCCCTGATCTTTCGTATACATACATATATCGTAAAAGAGGATGTGATAGGTTCAATTATTTCCTTTTTTCTGCATTTGCAAAACAGTGCACTCTTAACTGTCCGGAGCTGACGTTAAATTTTCTAACTTAGTTGAAATCAAGACCTATTTAATTTATATCGATTAAGTGGTATTCATTAATTTGAAGGAACCAAAATGACTCGTACACTGAGAAACAGTTTTGCTCGAAAATGATCGAACACCAAAAGATTCTGATCACATCAATGATAATTTGTCCATTTTTAACCACAGAATTTTTCAATGAACGCAATCAAACTGTTTTCAGTATATGAAAAAGAAAATGTGTATTTTAATAATAACGATACAAATGATTCATAGATGTAACATATAGTCCATAAAGATTATAATTGAGTAGATCTAATAGACTACCATCAGCTGCTCCGCAGGGATATAATTGAATGGGTTCAATAGACTCTATTGTCAACTCCGGAGGGTTAACGATGAAATTATCTATAATCTATCTAACGTTTAATTGAACAAAAATTGGAAAAAGTGACACGAGAGAGAATTAGGATGTCAAGTTTTAACTACTTACAAAACATTAGACGAGGGTGGCTATAACTATCCGCAGTATCGAGGAATCATCGTACTAGCGACGTGTGTCGGGATTCGAAGTCGGTTGATTACGTCGACGTAATGGCGCGATTACATCGTTTAAGGTGTGATACAGGAGGAGTCGCCTTCTCCGTTAATGGTGAATAATTACGGGAACGAAGAACGACGTACTTGAGCGTGCGTGACCTTCCACAAGCGGATTTCGGCAGTCGCCGTATTGAGTGCGCGCGCGCGCGTTGCGTGCGAGTATATGTGCGTCGAGAAACCGCGTGTTCGTCGGGAAAAGAATAAGAGATACACGTATATTCGATCGTTCGCGCGTGTGTCTATGGCGTATGTGTGCGTGTATATGCTTTTCACGGTTTTCGGCCGGGTCTCAGCTGGCAAAAGCGTTCGTCGAGCAATCGTCATCGGCCGCGATGAGGAGCCCGTGACAGGCTACGGCTAATGCATTTTTTTCGTCAACGAGATTGCGTGTATCTTTTTCGCTAGTATCTATCCTTGGAGGGAAGAAACTGGGGGGGGGGGGGGGGGGG
>NW_017275663.1:166171-179740 GCF_001594065.2 Cyphomyrmex costatus
GGGGGGGAGGGAGAGGAAGATTGGAGACCGCGTCGATAAGGCTGCAGATGTTATCCGCGAAATTCAAGGTCCCTCTATCTCCGACGAGAACGAAAACGTGGCCAACTAAACATTGGCCTAACTAAAAATACGACGACCTTGGTACGCCACTCACGTTCCTGCCACTCACTCTCCACGAATCATTAGATACATTAAATTATATCTCGCCAGTTCGCGCACCGATCGAAAGGCAATCGCGATGGTACTTTTTGGACTGATAGATTTCTTTTTCCTTTCCGTTTTATTTTCTTTCCTTTACTAATTTCGGTATAAAGAATGTCTTGCGACACAGCACGGCGCTCGCTTGCTGTTGACCGATAGAATTTATGTCGCTTGTAGAGAAAGAGAGAGACAGAAAGAGAGAGCAGCGAAACGTCTTTTCACGACTCGTCGGACGTAGATCTCTTATTGTTAGATTCAGACATATTATTTGTAACACTTGCAGGAGTTTCAAAAGCATTAGCAATGCCTTCGGTGTGAAAGAATGAGAATATTGTTCGCTAATTATGCGTGTTGCATAATTTTGTTTGGAATATTTCAAAATGTCTTGAGGACAGAGGCATATATTAATTTTAACAGTATTCAATAAATTAGTTGTCATTATTTGACAACTCCGCGTCTTCTAATCCTATTTATCATCAGTTGACTGCAGCCATTTCGTATTCTCTGTCGGAAGGTTTAACGGATTAAGTGTATGTTTGTAGATAAGCCAGTAGATTCTTCGAAACTGATGTAATTTTGATAGACGATGTTTGTTGCTAAGTAAACGCTAAACGCGGCGGGATCTTAACAGCGAAAAACAAATGACACGATCTTGGCATTGTTTCAAAAGCTAAACACGATATTTGTTTCGTGAACTTCATTCTTCTTCGCTAAAAAAAAGTGTGATAATAATCAAGGATAGACGATAATTAGGCTGGACGTTTTCAGCGCTTCCATTCTTGCTTTATGTTTAATGAACGATAAAGACAGAATGATGATAAGCACTTAAAATATGTGATGACGAAAACTGAGAACGCAGCTTTACTATAGTTTTGATGAAATAATTTCAATCTAATGTGTTTGATTAATACGTATAATCAAATCCAAACACTAACTTGTTTTCTACCATCTTATATACTTTTCTTATTACCATCACATTTATTACTATTATATTGTTATTATTATATTTAATAGTTATTAGTATGGCATCACAATTTGCTAAACAAAATATTTTTTTATGGCTATTATCGGACTTTTCAGCATTCGATGTTTCTTACATGTTTTTGATCAATGTTTGTGAATCGCATGAATTGTTCTTTGTCTTAATTTCAAGCCTGCGAAATGTCTATTCGAGAAATAGGATTTGCTGGTTTTTTTTAAATTGACAATAACTTTTGCGGAACAGCCTTTTTTTTTCATTAATTAATTATATGCTTGATCGTGCAAACAATTGCCAATGTAACCGCAAAGATCGGTCCTGAAGTCGAAGTCTCTTTGTCCCTATTCGCCTGTAATTATCAAGCTGATAAAATAATCAGTGGAGATTTCGAGGTAAATGATTTTTTTAAATTAGATATTATGTACACCACACACATCATTTGATTCAATCTCAGATTAATTTGACAAATTTTAAAATAATAAGGAGGAATCTCTTTTACATTTTAATATTTCGTTTTCTATATCTAAATCTCTCACGTGTGAAAGTTCAAAAAGTGCGGGGCCAACTTCGCACACATAAATCTCTCGAGCACAATTCCGACGTGTGAGAAACGATGTTTTAATCGAGCGTTAAGCGGCGGTGGACGACTGTCTGATTCCAGGGATCTGTGTGTGTTTGGAATGAAAAGTAAAATATATTAACTTCCAAAATAGCAACCATTCAAGGAACGTGACTGAAAAGTCAGTTACAAAAGCCTGGAGAGGGGGCATCGGATTTGCGCATGCATTCTTTCGCTTGATTCTCTTTTGCGGTCGCATATTCTCGTCTCTCTCGTGAATACTCAATTTATATTTCTCGAAAATGCATTTAAACCGACATACAGCATATTGGCCTTGCGGCGTTCCGATTATTTTCCTTCTTTTCGACATTCAGCAGCGTTCTTTCGCGTAGAGAGGTGCAGATAGGTGGTAATCTGTCGCGAAGTTTAGTATGGCACAAAAATATCGATTGCGAGGTTGAATTCGAAGCGCGGTTTATCTTCTTTCTGCGTTTGTGTATATGAGGCCGCGTGGCGAAATCTCGATGCACCGGTACTAAATAAATATTTGTTCTATCGCTTTTTAGCGTCCGAAAGAGAGAAAAAGAGAAAGGAACGTATTTTTGCGTACCTTTTCTTTTTTTTTTCCAGATAGCTCAATGCTCTATATCAATAATCTTAAAGAACGCTCTCGGATCCGATTTGACTTTTTCGACTCCAAGGGTATAATGAGCAGAAACGCATATCAATCCACAAGGTGAACCACCGCTTCTTCGAGGCACTACATTTTTACTTTTCAGATTATATTTTTAACTCGTAACAGGAACACATTTTTGTAGCCCGAAATAAAATATATTCGTTGTTGGGATTCACTAGAGTTTTTTCGTTATTAGTTTTAGCAAGATTTACAATTTTTCAACTGTACAAAAAAATTGTAACACTTGAACTATAATTACAACTATAATTAACCCTCATGAATAAAATAAAAGACTGTAGAAAAAAAGTTTGTGAAACATAATATTATATCAAATTATTATACTATTTAAAGATTAGGGAAATGTCCCAGCAGCACTTATAGGATTTACATATTTCAGTTACAGATTAAATCGTAAAGATAGAAAAATATTATTCTATTGTTGAGAAAAGTGATCATTTTCAATTTACTTTTTAAGATTGTTTTTAATAAAAAATATTTTTTGATACTAATATTAAAACATACTTATTACAAATTTTAAAAAATTCATATTTAAATCAAGAATTTTTTTGAAAAATATTATGAAAAAATATTTTTTTTTTTGAAAAATATAAAATTGATCGAAGAAGCGACTTTACGCAAATTGAATTTATTTTCATTTGATAAACTTGATTGAAGTATTAAACTTACTAGGATTCAGAATACATTTTTTGATGCTCGTGATGAATTTGCGGTAAAATTGCGAATATATATGAACTTTTGAAACGTTTGAAACAAGTAATTATTATTTCTGTAAAGTGTGTATTTTTCTATATACGTAGAGCCAAAAGAAAGTGGTAAATCATTCATATCAGCTATACGAACTGTGTCTAAGAAGTCTTTCAGTGCTAGACCCCCCTCCCCCTCCCCCCCGCCCCACCGGATGAATTTAGAATTCATTTTGAAATCACCGTTATCAGCTTCATTAATCTTGTCCCCAATTGTTCTCCACGGGATTTCGCGGCCTAGAATACACCGCGTGGCTATTTTACTGAATTCCAAACGTGTCGGATATATCATGACGAAGCGTTGGTTCGCTCCAGCTTTTCCTCTCTTTTCCTTTTCTCACCATCGCTCATACGATGCGTTTGCTTTTTAAACTCGTTGCCGATTCCGAGGAGGAATTTCGGTTGTTGCGTAATGTCCGAAAGTCACAGAGAGAGAGAGAGGAGTGTGTGAAACAAAATTATTTTCGCAACGCGAAGCCCGGGTATGTCGCCATCTATCGAGGCCGCGAATAAATGGCACGCGAAGTTTTGTCAACTTCTGCCGGGATGACATGAGTCTCTCGTTCATGCTGGTCTGTTTATTCGATACCACAGCGTGGCTTCTCTCTCTCTTTCTCTAATATACCTCGTCCCTCCCCATACTATCTCCCCCCTTTTTGCCCAACCCGTCAGCCACCATCGTTCCGTTGCTGTTTCGGTAGTTGCGATCATGCTGATGCACAGTGGCTCTCATTTTTTTGCCCTTGCCTATAAATCTTCCCGTTCGTTCATCCCGCTACGCGTAATACACGTGCGTAAGTCACGGTGGGAAAAAAAAGACAGTCGTTCGTTTTTCCTTTTTTTCTTTCTTAACGCGACAACGGAAATGGAATCGGGCGTGACATACGTTGACATTGATAAGGGGCGCTTTCTATTTAACTTTGGTCACAAATGATTTACAAGTGATGCGCTATTGTTTCTACGCACGACGTCCGATCGGTTTGATACTTGACAATTTTTAATTATAGAATTGCGCGCGTGAAGAAATCACCAAAAACTACGCCAAAAATCCAATTTTCATTTTTGACGAGTTTCGATGATTTCGGTCGATACGCGTTATCGAATAATTGAGTTATATCGCTCGATTTAATCCCTTTCAAACATATTTATATTCCAATATTTCATTTCAAATATAGTATATATACAGGAATGCGTGTAAGATTGATTGACAGATTTATGACTTGTTAATTCTGGAAACGTCGGAAATTTCAATATCGCGTTTTTTCTGCTAACACATTTTCTTAACAGACTTTTACAATATAAATATTTAAATTATTTAAATTCTCGCAATTATACGTATAGCATTCGTATTTTTTTCCCGAGATTTTAACAGATTTCAATAATTCAGAAAAGCATCGCGCCATATTTACGGTACCCCAAGATCTGTTCGGTTCGTCGAGGTGGACACTTGCGTGAGGATATGTCTTCTTCGTGCGATGTTTCTCGGACTCTCGGTCCACACGACCGTCGAGACACCGCGTGCCGCGAGAGAGCCCGGATTAGGGAACCCCTGCTGCGCGGCATTAACGGTACGTATTCTCGGATGGACGCGCGCGGCGCGGCGCGGCGCCCGCCAAGGCCAAACGAAAGTTCGCTCCGAAACCAAATCCGACGGAATTTTTTATCTGTAGTACGTACTTATCGGGGACGCCCAGGTCTAGCTGCTTGTTTTCGCTCGCGCTATTATCGATGATGAACTTGAGGTGACCTCGAAAACTGCGCAACACAGCGTAGGCAATGAGGTGGCGGTGGCGCGGAGGGGGGGAGGAGGACGAGGAGGAGGACGTGACAAGTCAGCGCGGAGGGAAGACGAGCAGTTAAAGAAATGGCGAGGCAATTCGTGGAGGGGGAGGGGAGAAAGGCGAGTGACAGAGAGAGAGAGAGAGAACGTTTGAAGGGAGACGGGTGGAGGAGGGGGGGGAGCATCGGTCGTCATCACCGTGGTCCACGATCTTTCGAACGAATCTTCCAAACAAAGCTGTTTCCCTTTTCCTCGTAGGTTCATTGATCAGGACACCACATCGATCACAATAATACGCGATACGAAAGAGCAACGTCATGCTGTAGTGCGACGAAGATATCGCGATCGTAAAAGAGAGAGAGAGAGAGAGAGAGAAAGGAAATCGACGATCGCGCGCGGCATGGAGACGATTATGTCTCTGCATAGACTTTCCTTGATTGTTATCGACGATTATCTATTCGGATACGCGCGTTCCTTTATCTGAGATTTTTATTGCGGATATGCTCGAGAATATGTGCAAGCGATACAATCTATTCTGTCGCGGGTTACGATGACCTTCTCTTGCTAGTATCGCTAATATCTAGTCGAAAGCGAGAAATAACCGCGGAACGACCGGAGAATAAAGAATGTATCATGATATGTCTTTATCGATACAAGTAATTGTAATTCTCGCTTAATAATATACATCTACTGCATATATATATAATATTGTTTTAACGATTCTATAACCGTATTGTTTATCTTTAAAAAAATATTGCAATATCGCTATTACCCGGTTGACCTCCGCGTTGTACTCCGAATCGAACGATCGCGCGTGCGTTATTACCGAAATGATAGAATTTAATGAGACGTTTATGTAACCGAATATGTACCTTAAGTCGCTTTTCGAAATCTCTCTCTCTCTCTCTCTCTCTCTCTCACTCTCTCGCGTATAATCTGGAGAAGATTAGCGCGGAGAGGCGGAGAGCAAGAAGTACAACTGGCTTATATCGCGAGAGCTGCTGTTTGCGCCTGTTAGAGAAACCAACGAGTGCTCCTTGCTAAGAATAGCGATGCACAATCTACATGAGAAAACTTCTCGAGTCGCTTTGTGCGATGTCTCTTGCGCGTCGTAAAACACGTGCTCTCTCCGAACGGGTTTGGCGGAGAATATGCGGCCGCTGTGCGTTGCGTGGACAACTCCGCCAGAGCCTGCAGCCTCCCTTCGTTTCCTCGGGCGAGCGTAGAGAAAAAGGGGGGGTTGCTTGTCTATCGGCATAATGCTTACCTATTTGCCCATCCTCTCCATCGCCGGGGATACGGATATGTTGTGCGGAGCGCGAGAAAACGGGTTATCTTTCGTTTTGATGATATTCTCGAGCGCGCGTTTTATGCAAGCTGAGATGACGGAAAAAAAAAAAGTGTTTCGTATGCGTATTCAAGTGTAACGTTCTGTTTTTCGAGTTACGTAGTTACATATATATATATATATATATATATATATATATATATAGTTACGGTTGGAAAAAAAGACAGCTACGTTTTGTATCAGTATAGATAACATTTAAATGCAAATTCTCGAACTCGTCCGAGGATGGCATTCAGATCAAATCTATATACTCGTTGCATCGTATCCAATTGTACGCGGAAGCAAGCTGTTAATGGCGTATTTATGCAAATCGCCAAATATTTAGCGGTACGCGCGCGGAGCTAATCTAAAATTCTCTATCGTGTTGTACATTTTCTCCTCGACGTTCCCTAGACTCGTTTTACCTGGAGCGGAGCAGCCTATCGATCGTAGCTGCTCGTTCTTTCTCTCTCCGCGCTTAGAGTCAACATCAGTCATAATACAGCGTAACGGCATACAGGGGTTATTAAGAATAATACACATCCTATATATATATATATGGTATATGTATGTGTGTGTGTGTGTGTGTGTGTGTGTGTGTGTGTATCTTCTCGGTTGTATCGCAAGGAGGAACGCGCTTCGGGGTGAACGCGGGGGTCCGGGGGGGCGCGCGCGCTTGGCTGTGGCGGCGGCGGCAGGATCACGAGGGGCGCGAAACACGAAGAGGAAGGGCAAAGTAGAGAAGCGGAGGACCGATGTGGGGTAGCGTTGCCACGGGTAACCGGCTGGGTAAAATCCCGCAAAGAAGCGCCTCGCGAACACCGCCGTGTGCTCCTGTCGACGACGATCGTTGTCATTCTAACGACACGCTTCCACATGCCTGATGAGTGGTTACGACGGTATTAAATGTGTCAACGCATCGTCTCTCGGTAGACTGAATTTCTTATAAATCGCTTGTATGAACAATTTGCTCTTTTAGTAGATCGAACGCGATGAACGTTCTCGAGTGTTGGCTAAACTTGAATTTAATTCTAAACGTTTTATTCCTGCTGTTAAATAATAGCGGAAGGAAAAATCATCTCTATTTGGAATTGTCGTATTAATCCTTAATATTGTGTCCATGGCAAAATCATGGAATTAAAATAAATGACGAGTAAAAGCGCCCTGGCCGCGGGCGATGATATGTAAAGTCAACCCAACTCGTTATTCATTTTACAATCGTATCGATATATCGCGTTGGATTTCGTTTATAATTGTCCATATTTGCTCTTTTCCTTGTCTAGTCTTTTAATTTCATAATTCCGCCGTCAAGAGCAGAATTTCAAATTTCAATATGACATATTCTAATGACATTTTCTTTCTCGTTATGTTACAACTATAATAGGATTCTAATTTTAAATAATGTTAAATAAATTGGATAGATTGAATATACTGTACGCCAGTTCAAGAACATATCCAGTTTGGATCTTTCTCAAGTCAATTGTGGTTTAGATTTACTGACTCTCGCGCTGTCTCGTAACGACAAGACGTCGCTCTCATTTGTTCGTCGACTTTGTCGCTAAGAATATAATCGTTAGACGTTACCAATTTTAGTAAAAACGCTTCAATTCGCTTCCGTCGGGAATCAGCTTTAGAAATCGCGCGTCTTACACATTACGATAGAGAGAAAGAGAGTGTGTGAAAGTGGGAGAGAAAGCTAGAGAGAGAGAGAGAGAGAGAGAGAGAGAATAAATATTCGTCCTGAAAGTTGCTCGTTATGGTATTAAATGATGTCGCGTGAATCCGGTTGGACTCAGCCCCCTCCTCTTTGGTTGCAGACCAGGAGGTCACCGAGGAGGACGGGGGTTGGCAGTCCACTACCAACATCGAATACCAACGAAAAGTACAGGAATCGAACCAAAATACAAGCACAAATCGATACGACGAGACGATGGTAGCACAATCGCAGTCTCAAGAACTGCCGATAATCGATCTCTTAGACAATATTAACGATCAGATGGAGATCGTGTTAAAATCGGAGCCTATCTCGCCGAGGATGGACGAGCTCGAATCCTGCCTACTGTCGAATCATACACTCGAGAGGCATACGGATCTCGATTCGACGTATGAGTATCGTCACGATGACCTTCGAGATAAACAGCAGCCGCAAACGTCCGGAAGAATTTCGAATAATGACGCACCGCCGCCGTTCAACCTGCGACGGTTACGATCGCAAAGAGACCTCGTGCGAGTGAAGCGCGTAGACACGTTGCGCACCTATTACGAATCGGATCATAAATCCGTGAATCGCACTTACTGCAACTTTTGCCAGAAAACCTTCTCGCGCGCTTGGTCCCTGCAGAGGCACTTGGCCGACACGCATTTCTACGTGCCGCAATCTTTATCGTGCGATCAGTGCGGTAGAAGTTACAAGTCCAAGAACAGTCTGGTCAGTCACAAGAGCCAGTATCACGCTCGTAAGGAACGAAAAGAGCAAGAAGCACAATGCGAAGTCACGTATTGACCGGCAGCACCGATCTAGGACCAACTTCCCCGTTGTACCGTCAAATACGACGAATAAAAGAATCAAGAATACAATCGTCGTGTACGCAAACCTTGGAGATTTCTACCAAGAGAGACAGGGAGAGAGAGAGAGAGAGATGTTGTAGTCTACCGGTTGTCAATAGAAGACATTACCCGTTTTGTATAAATGTGTTCTACTTATAGTATGTTACACTACCGCTGATGTATTGTATAATTATATCTCAACAGTATTGGAGCGAAATGTTGCTAGTCGTTTATTCCTTCGGTAGATTACCTTTAGTTGGAACCAAAGAAAAGAATTATCAACATTTTCTTATCTAATAAGCCGCGGTACCTCGAAAATGCAATATTATACATAAAGCGTATACAGAGTACAGTTACTTATTTGATAGAACGAATTTAGCCCA
The DNA here is from genome assembly GCF_001594065.2 of Cyphomyrmex costatus. NCBI lineage: Eukaryota > Metazoa > Arthropoda > Insecta > Hymenoptera > Formicidae > Cyphomyrmex > Cyphomyrmex costatus. The sequence continues at coordinate 175,388 of NW_017275663.1, forward strand.
ACTAATTAAAATGTAATTTTGTAGAGTCTGAATTTTGATGCGCGAAAACGATTTCTGCGTTTATTCGTAATATCATGTTTCGTTAAGGTTTTAGTAATTGAAGTGTGTCGGATGCGCGTTATTTCGGGTTTATAATATCGAAATTGGGCTCGTTATACAATTGATTACCCTTCTGAATCCTCGATTCTTAATTTTTTTTCATTTACTCGTCTTTTAGATTCGACGCTTATTAATATATCGTACTTATAAAATAATATCACTAGTCGACGTTGATCCAATGAGAATTTCCTGGGAAAAAGAGTGTGAATTGTTTTGCGCTGTTATCTATTCCCCGATATCGGACGTATTATAAAGCTGAGGTTGTTATAAAAATGCTGGTTGACTGTTTAATAGATCAGATTGTTTTTTAATCAAATGTTATTTGACGGTTGTGCAATCTGTGACATTTCATTAGTTACATACAAAGAGAAATACAAAATGTTTTTGTAAAGACTCAGGTTGCACAAAATGTTATAGCTACGTTTGTTTTAAATACATATAAATATCGCATTGTTCCTGTACTCGCGAGATTATATTTAAGAAAAACTACTGATCTACTGTTATAACGCGTATAATACAATATATAAGTCGTCGCGACGAAGAGAAATAAAGGAGATAAGTAATTAAAAGAAACAAAATAACGAAATAAAATGTTGTTTCTAATGAGCGAGCGCTATCTCTCACGGCCTAAATATCGCGCGAGAAGAAAGAACTTCTGTTGGTAGCTCTTTCGCTCAAGGCTACGAAAATGCCATTAATGCCATTAATCATGAAATATAGAATACATTACGCTTCATTCGCATCACCTCATTAGAAAACAGATATCGCATTTGTGTACACAGCTCGCACATATTTCCACTCTCGCGCATATTCATATACGCGTACATGTAAATATATCTATATACTTGTAAGATATTACGCTCTATTTTGCTGTAAATAATATGCATCGACATTGATATATATCTATATATATATATATAACACACATACATATATATATATATATTTATATACATATACATACCTGGTGATCATGAAACACTAACTTCATCGCTCACGATCGTTCGCTGGAACTTTTGAACTGCTTGCACTGTGTTATCCTAATTGCGTTTGAAAGAAATAAATGTCACACAATAAGCTGAGAGATGCTGCAAACGAATCAGAAGAGCCTTCCAGAATAGAGCATCGCGGTTATTACCATTGTCATCGTATTCAATGCAACACACTTTGACAGTGTATTTCGTAAAGATTTAAATTCGATTACGTGATTATATAAAATAGAGCTAATTGATCGAGTAAAATCTCTGAAACAACGTTCATACACGACAGAGAAACGTATAAATTGAGATATTATACAATAACACAACATTTGATATTTCATATCGTTTCCTTCTGAAAATATCACTATATGAAAAGTTCGAAATATTAACTATACATATATGAGATCATTATATATTAGCACTTTTTGTTTAATGTTTTAGTACTTAATTTTGATGCCGTTTCTACATAAAATTATTATTTCTCACTTATATTGTTTGATAAGTGTTACGAGAGTTAGTATAATTTATAGTTTTATATAATAAAATAAGTGCTTCTTCTATCTTATTATGCTTTGATAAAGATGAGTTATGTAAAATTCTCCATACAAACTTTATGAAGTCAATCGCGAAAACAAAGAAATCACAAAAATACACCTTGTAGAACTCAAATGCAATAAACGAAAGCGACAATAATTGAATCAGGAATAACAAATGTGATAATGATATACTGCTGGAGAATATTGACGACAAAGACAAGGACGATGACGGTACTCATTATAATGATGATTATAAACCGTTTATTGTATCGCATTACAAATGATAATGATCGGACTAATAGAAGGATACAACGATGATAATAATGTTAATATTGACGAGGTTAAAGGTGAGGAGATATCGATCATGACAATAATGGACACGTCGAACTGTATAGAAATGGCAAACTCGATGATTCGTTCGGATGTGAGACGAAATGAAATGGCTAAATAAATTTAGTCGAACAAACTGAGCCAATGTGATTTTTTAGAGTCTGAATTTTCGATGCGCGGAAACTACCTCTATCTTTATTTGTAACATTACGTTTCGTTTGGTTTTTGGTAATGAAAGAAATGAAACGGAAGATAACCGCGACAATGACGTTAGCAATTACATTAACGATGACAGCAAAGCGGCATCAGAATAAGAGAAAGATCGAAAACATGACATTGACACCGACGACGAAATTAACAATGACTATGACATTGGTGATACGACTCTTTGAATTATGGTTGCGATAAAGAGCTTAATGATCGTGATGACAGCTATGTAATCGGTTTTACAGAGGAATTGACCACACATACAAAAATTTCAAAAAAAAAAAAAAAAAGAGGCGCAAGCAGCAACGACAGTGTAGCAGCACCTATATAAAGCATATGTAACTTAAGGTGGTTTTTGAGAAGTAACACATAAACGAGTTTGGGGCACGGCTTGTCGGGTGACGGTGGTACGACGTATGCTCGATTAATAAAGGCGCAAAATAAAATATTAAGAGGCGAAACAAAAGAGAGCACACGGGCGCACGATATTTTCTCAGCTGCGAAAAACTGTGGTGGTGTGATCTTAAATGTGACGGTGGTGTAGGAGCGTGAAATGGTGGTGTGCGATCGCGAGAGACGAGGCCACGGCTAGAAAAAAAAACCTTCCTTCCCCCAAAAAAGAAAAGAAAAAAGAAAGGGCAAAGTAAAGAAACACATTGGGGATGATATCCTCTCTTTCTCTCTCTCTCTCTCTCTCTCTCTCTCTCTCTCTCTCTCTCTCTCTCTCTCTATACATTGGGGATGATATCCTCTCTTTCTCTCTCTCTCTCTCTCTTTCTCTCTCTCTCTCTCTCTCTCTCTCTCTCTCTCTCTCTCTCTCTCTCTCTCTCTTTCTCTCAAATCCTCCTCTGCCCCAGTCTAATGTCTACTTGTCCACCTGTCCGACGTCTGCGCGACGTTCCGTGTGCCAAAAACCCCTACAAAAGTAGTAACCCCTGTGTGTCTGGTTCTGCCGCCAGGTCTGTTGGCCGGCAGCGGCGCGAGCGATGAGTTTCGATGCGAGCCGTGCAACAAAAACCTGACCTCCCTAACGCGGTTGAAGCGGCACATACAGAACGTGCACACCAGGCCCAGCAAGGAACCGATCTGTAACATCTGCAAGCGGGTTTACTCCAGTCTAAACAGTCTGCGCAACCACAAGAGCATCTACCACCGACAGCACAACAAAAACGAGCAGCAGAGAAAGGAAGTAGCGCAGGTCCGCGAATGGCAGAGAGACCAGAGAGAGCACACCGACAGAAATTACTCTGCGCAGCAACAGCAACACCAGACTCAACAACATCCGCGAATGGGATGAGACTGCTCGCCGTTTGTTCCCCTCGCTTTCTCTCTCTCTACCTCTGTCATGAATTTCTCGATGACGAAGGTGCACCGAATGTTCATGCGACACAGCAGGCGTATGTTGCCGTTATCGATACGGATTCAAATCCGACGCGATTCGAAATTTTGGAATTGACGTAGGTGATTGAAATAGGGTATTTCTCGCCGTACAGCAGATTATGTAAGTCGACGAATTCGAAATCTCGGTTCTTCGTTTGTTATATCGTATTCGGACACTGGCAAGAAGACAGGCAGTGCGAAACAAAAGTCGATCGATCATACAATTATATTTTGCGATTTAATGTGATCTTATTATATAGTATAACATCAATCAACTTATATCACTAAGTAGCGCGGAGAAGTTACGAACCGAGTTGAATCACTCGAATCGGTAGCGCGTTGATGAAGCGAATTTAATCTATTTCTAATGCGAACGTATGTCGAATAGCTTCCTACCACCGCATCTGAGGGATGCATTCGCGATAAGTTAGTCGTCTGTATAGAGTCTCCGTTTGTGACGATGAATTAAATGTTAAATGCAGGTCGGATGAACGACGTCTTGAAGTAAAAATGCGTACACCCGGAAAGGTGATTATGTGTCGCTTCGAGCGATTACGCGCACAAAGCTGCATTGATATTTTTTATGAAAAATAAGATATCATCTGTAAATAGCGTTGCAAAATGAGCGAAGGGCTGAAGGTCCGCGTGTATTAGAATCTGAAAACGATTACTTATGTGAGATAGGCATACAACTTCTTCGACTTTCGACAAAAGCCACGCGATTTGTTGTTATTTTTATACATATATTATTTATGTGACAAACACACACGATCATTACAGACAATTTCTGTTTTCTTTTTTTTTTTTTTTTTTTTTTTTTT